>NW_010186811.1:515-1957 GCF_000695765.1 Mesitornis unicolor | reverse complement strand
CTTGGTCGTTACACATAATTAGACATATCAAGAAAAATAAAGCGATTACGAATTTTTATGAGTACTTGCGGATTGCTCTGTAAATTCCTCGTAGGGTGTCATTACAGGAGTCCACAACTTCCCCTAATCCAAAGCTCAGACTGGAGAAGAACAGAGGTAGAAGAAAAGGAACGTATAAATATTTGCCTAAAAATATCTACAAAAATAGAGACATATATTTTATATATTATACTTATATTATATATTGTATATGTATATATATAAAACCTTAAACCTTTCAAGTGATAGGACTTGAGGTGTGGAGAGGAAGCAATTAACAGTTTGTCTGCTTCAATCTCTGGTTAGATTACTTTCAGAGATTTTTAATATCAAGTATAGGGAGATACACACACAGAGACACACACATACACACACTTGTGTATATATATCAATCATAAACAATACCCAGTTTTCCTTGTTACCTTAAAATCACTCGTTTCTTGCGTTTGTGGTAGGCCTAATTTCTTCATCTTACACTAAGTGGGGGAAAAAGAAACTATAAACTCTGGGTGACCTGAAATGCACGAATCTCGAATGTAAAACAAATATGAAGGTGCTAATTATCCCGAAGTAAATTCACTAAAGCAAGGACAAAACCCTCTCATGGATCAGGCAACGTGGCATTTTTTTTCTCTTTCAACACCTTCTGTAAATACTGCTGCTTAGCTTCCACACCCCCATCCCCTTCTCCTCCGAGGTTTTAATTGGGTAGATTAAGTTCTTCTAAAATGCCAGTGAGGTCCAAAATGATCACTGGAATGTGCTGCAAATCTAATTCTGAAGGGGCTGGAAAGGGATGTGTGGTTAATTTAAAAAAGGATTATATTTTCCTTTTTGCCTAGCCGTACTCCTTCTGTAATGGAATGTAACAACATTGCAGACACAGAAGTAATGCTTAAGTATTTTGCAGCTCAGAGACAGCGAACCCCCAGCCCGTAGTATTTCGAGCCACAGCTTGTAGGAAGAGGGCGGCTTCACGTTCGGATTAGATGGAAATCTATTTCAGAGGAAAAAAATAAGTTTGGAAATAAGGAGAAAAGCGGTCCCTTTACCCTTATTTCCTATTTAGAGAGACGGGATCTATTATCAAACTTTGTTAAAAAATAAATTGCTTAATTAAATGGATGTAACGAGGAAAATTTTAACACTCCTCGAGCAGTGTTAGAGAGGGAGAGTGTCTGTCGCTGAAACGACATCCACGAAGCTGCTGCTGAGTCCCGAGTGGCGGGGACGGGCACGCGGAAGCTGTCTGACAGAGGCGCCCCCACGGCTGCCCAGTCGTATTTTCCTAAACCTGTATATTTCTTAGGGTGGTGTAAGCCATTTTAAATGTTTTGCCCTTTTTTTCTGTGTGTGTATTTGTTATTTGCCTTTGCCTTTTTTTTTCTTTATTCCCCCCCCCC
>NW_010186811.1:0-251 GCF_000695765.1 Mesitornis unicolor | reverse complement strand
ACGAGTCGGAAAACAGAAACTGAAGTATTTATTCTTTATTATTGCATGTTGTTGGGTTGTTGGTTGATTTAGGGTTTTTTGGGCTTTGGAATTTTTTTTGATCGTTTTTAAGTTCAAAAAAGTTTATATGGCATAGGTCTAAAATTAAGGTGCTAGATTTTTCTGTTCTTACCCAATGTGTGTAATGAGGATCATTATCTTTGCAAATATACTGGTATTTTAAGCTGAACACTAGAAGGATAGTGTATTAT
>NW_010186810.1:107431-125902 GCF_000695765.1 Mesitornis unicolor | reverse complement strand
GCTAACCACCTCTTCATGGATTATGGGGCCTCACTGTGCTTGCTGTCCCTGTCTTCCCTCTCAGGGGACTGGGTACCCAGAGTACTGCTGGTTTTCCTACTAAAGACTGAGGCAAAGAAGGCATTAAGTACCTCAGCCTCTTCCTCATCCCTGGTCGCTGTGCTTCCCCCCACATCTACTAGAGGGGGGAGACTCTCCTTCGTTCTCTTTTTATTGCCAATGTATTCATAGAAACCCTTTTTATTGTCTTTAACAGCACTAGCTGGATTGAGTTCCAGCTGGGCTTTAGCCCTTCTAATTTTCTCCCTGTACAGCCTCACGGTAGCCCTGTACTCCTCCTGAGTCGCCTGTCCCTTCTTCCAAAGATCATAAACTCTCTTCTTTTTCCTGAGCTCCAGCCCGAGCTCTCTCTTCAGCCAGGCCAGTCTTCTTCCCCGCCGGCTTGTTTTCCGACACACGGGGATGGCCCGTTCCTGCGCCTTTAAGAGTTCCTTCTTGAAGAATGTCCAGCCTTCCTGGACTCCTTTGCCTTTCAGAACTGCCTCCCAAGGAACTCTGCCAGCCAATTCCCTAAACAGGCCAAAGTCTGCCCGCCAGAAGTCCAAAGTGACAGTTCTGCTAGCCCCCCTCCTAGCTTCTCCAAGGACTGAAAATTCTATAATTTCATTAGTGCAGGTGAAACTGAGGCACTGCAGTCAGTAACAGCTATGCAACTTGCCTTGGAAATAAACATAGTTAATGAATACCATCAGAGTGTTTAGATCGAGGTCTTTAAGTATTTGATTTATATTCCCATGGGTTTTGCTCTTTATATGATCATTGATCTCATTTTTTAGCTTCAGTGGAATTTTGGAAGTTACTAGAAACAACTTTTCCTTTGCACAGTTGTCTGATGTTCTTCAGAAATGTTTTCAGTGGCTTCAGGTGTGTGTCCATTAACAGCGCATGCCCCATACCCAGCTGCACCTGGCTGCCAAGGTGGGTCAGGAAGAGGAGGAGATGATGAGAGCCCTCCTGTACGTCCTCTTCCCGGATGTTGCTGAGGTTGAAGACTAGCTCATCTAGCATCTGAGCTTTGCTTTTCTGGAGCCCAGGGTCAGCAGGGGAAAGGCAGTGGAGTTGCTGGCTGGGGAAAATAAAATGTTCTTGCCAGGTTTTGTGTGCTTGCTTGTCTGTAAGACCAGAAGGCAAAGTCTGTGTTGCTGGAAACTATCTGTTGGCAGGACTCAAGAGGATCTCTCCTATGGGCATGCTGACTCCTGGGGGTCAGTTGCCTTGGGCTTGTCATAGTAGTGGTCAGTCTGGGTCAGGCTGTGGACGGTGAGGTGGAGCATGGCCATCAGCAAACACAGTGTGAAAGTGGCCTTCATCCCCCGTCCCAGCTACTCTGTGGACACAGGACAAAATGGTCTTGGATGCTGGAGGTCAGCTGTGTCAACTTCTCATCTTTTATTTCTGTTGGCTGCTGCCATCAGCAACTATCTGGTAATCACTGTTACCTCCTGATTTGCTTCTTTACTATGAAAGTGGTTTTTTTAAATCCTTACGCTTCTGAGTTTATCTGTAATTCCTGCCCGTTGCTGCCTACTTCAGTTCTGCTTTATTCCAGCTACAAAAGTCCCTCATTACAGAAGAAAGACACATATGAGTATTAAAGAAGAGTCAGAGCAAGAGAACAAGTGAAGAGGATTTTTTGTTGTTGTTCTTGAGATCTCTGTAAATCCATTTTATGAGGAGAGAGCACGTCAGGAGCAACTCTTAATTCTTTTATGTTTTACTCTAAGAACTCTCAGGATTATTATGCTATTAGTGATTGAATGAGGATTATATCAAATGACGGTGCTACATCAATGGAAAACAATATAAGATTGCAGCATTCAAAAGTGGTATTCTTTCTCTCATTCCTGAGTCATTTTAATATACAAAGTGACTAATCATGAGAGAGCTTTGTTCATTGCTTTCTCTTATACAGTTTAGACTTAGAAGTTATTGGGATGGTTTCTAGTGTCGAAGATGCGAAATCTGTCGAAAAACAAGTAAAAGCTATTCTTGCTAAAAATTGTGCTGAAGACAAGAAAAGCAACCCCAAATAGCCTTCACCTAATGTCCTACTTGAAGGGGAACAGCTTCAGGGAAGAAGCTCACATGAGTCACCTGCTCACCCCCCAGTCAATGGCGAAAGCACTGAGACACTGGTTCAGCAGGACAGACGAGATGTTTATTGGGATTGCCCTCTCCCTGTATCAGCACTCTGACCACTAAAATTTGATGAAAAGAAGCCAGCCTGTGCTTCCACAGCTTTGCTCTATGAAATCTGAGTAAACCAGGACTTTAAAGGTAGGTTGACATAACAAAGTCGATCTGTGAATCCTGTCCAGATCATGTTGGTATAAATAAGACAGCTCGTTCATCTCAGTTTTGGTTATCTGGCTGTCATTAGTAATAAGCAAATAAGATTGGCAGTTGAGAAGTAAGAATACTTCTCCCTTGTTAATGAAACAGATGTCTTCTGGATGTGAAAGAGCTATTTGGGATAAATATTCAGAACAAAGTTATACTCTGTGGAGCTACTATGATGTGTCACCACAATTTGCTATTCAATATTTCTTGAAATAAAGTTCTGCTGCCATTTGAGTGCTTAGAAACCAGGTTTCACTCTTGAAAGCAAATGTACTTGAGTCACTAACTAAATGCCAGACAGCTCCACCAAAATTGTTAAGGTAAGGATAGCTGGATACTTACATTACATTCAGAAGGATCACGCTCTTGTATGGGTTGTGCTGTTTCTTGCTGCTTTACCCATGTTGCTGGTTTCCTCTGTTAAACATTACATGACTTCAAATAGATATTACCTAGGAGGACAGAGCTGAATGCTGATGAAGTGAGTTTGGTTGGACATCTCTCCACTCTGAACAGAGCTCAAAGACCATCGGGCCCAGCTGGTGGCCAGCAGAGTGTTACATCCCAAAGGATGTGCAACTCCTAAACAAATATTTATAGGAAATTATATCTTTATGCCAGCAGCTACTTTGCCCTATACAGTACCTGAGGTTCAGATAACTGTTCATCTGGAGAAACAGCTTTGGCCAGCACTGAGCTCTGAAGACCATGGTCAGGATGTGGGAGCTGCAGGGAGCACCACTTGTGCTCAGCCATGCTACCCAACCTACTCGACTCCACTGAAGTGTCGACATCACATCTTTTATTTCTTAATGGTAGAGACCCCACTGGCCACTATTCAGAAGCCAATGAGACCTCTTGGCCTTGTCAATAAAGAAGGTACCTCATTCATTTGTGTAAGAATGGTGAATTTTAGCTGTGTATTGAATGATATTTAACTAATCTTTCAGACACAGCATCTCCTCAACCTAGTAATTCTCTCTGTATCTCTGTGACGGACCACCTAATATATCAAGATATGAAAAGTACTTTATGTAGGCTTTAGCACTTGAAGAAGCTGTATAAAATATGTGTGCCATCATTTCAAGTGCCTAAACATTATACTGAACAAATACAACTGTTCTAACATATCTAAATGGTAAACCAAGACTCAGACCCAAATCTCTCAAAGAATAGCAAATGACAGAAGAGAGCAGTGCAGTCACATTAACCAGTAACATATGAAGGCAGTCTCAAACAGTAAGTCTCAGCCTTCTTGTAAAGACGTATTTTGATTTCCTGGAATTCTTCCAAGATAAATGCTGTGAACCTGGCTTGATGGAGCAGATCATTCTCTTTTGCCAGGCACAAAACCATTGCATTTGAATTAAACAAATGTATAAGTTAGAATGCTTGCTTGCACAAATGCAGTGTTTCAGGAAAAAAAGAGTGAGATGCTCAGGGTGCTCCAAGACAGTCAGGTTGTTGGCTGGTCTGTGCTCCTCCTTTAGTCTTACAGCCTAGCAGCATTAAGCATTTATGCTTCTGTTAATCATTACACGGATCAAAACAAAATTATCTGAGGATGCAGATAAATGCTGATGAAACTACCTTCCATCTACATGTAGCTGTGCAAAACAGGTAGAAGTCAGTGATCGCTGGGCTAGCTGGCTTTAATGTTTGCTGTCCCAAAACGTGCATAATTGCCATAGGCAAACACACGTTGGAGATAAAAGATCCATGGCCATGAGCAGCTCTGCTACCACAGATACCTTCCTAGCTTCTTGCCAGCTAGTGACTGCGGTGCTGAAACATCTCCTGAGGTGTGTTGTGGCCTGCCTTGGAGCTTTATTTTCCTGACTGTGCAGCTTGGACACCTGCTACAGCATGCTAAACCAAGCTAACTTTCTGTTCTTTGAAAAGCAGAGCAGAAGGGATAATTAACATGCAACTCATCTTTTTTTTCCTCAAGAATGAACTTATTATCAGTTCAGAAACAGTCCCACACTCAGGGGCTTTCTTTAAACCTTGGTTTGGTCACATCAGAAGAAGAATGCACAGTGGAGTCCACCATGCTGTTGCATGGCCTGCTGAAGGGGAAGGTAACAGGAGAGAAACTCAGTGCTAGAAAGAGATGTATGCAAGGGCTGGGGGTAATTCTGGATTCTCAGGAAGACTTTGAGGTGAAGCAAACAATATTTCGGCACAGTGAGAAAGCTGTGGCAGAGACACAAATGTAAACGTGCTTGCTGTTCAGATATACACCTGTATTATTCTCTTGTTGAAATTCAACACTGATTGATAGGGAACCTCTTTCACATAGCTGGCTCTCTTTGCTTTAATTATCAGTGTTCCCAGGTAGTGGTGGCTTGAAGAAGAGGTTCACTGTCCTACTAAGGAGGTCAGCAGGGGTTCTGCAAGCCAACAGCTGGTCCACCACAGGATCTGCTTCTGGAGAGAGCAACCTGCAAAATCTGCCTAGGCTGCCACTTTGATCTACACCCTAGTTCATTCCTCAAAAAGTGACTGTGTTCATACTCTTTTACTCCAAGTGTCTCTGGTAGGAGCTGCCCAGCTCCTTTCATCAGCAAATGCTCAGCAAGCCTTGCAACCTCAGGCAGATCCAGCCATGCCCCGCTGCATGCAATGCTCATCCTCAGCATCACTCTGTATAAATATTTGCATAACCCTCCTGTTATTTTAGGCACTCTATAATGAATCAGAGCAAAACTAGAAATGGCAGTGTCTCAAGGCAGCAGAATGTCAGCCTTGGCTGAGGAAAGTATTGGACCAAGTGCTTGCACACTCTTTTATCCCATTTGACAGATCCTGCGTGCTCATTTACACTGTAGATAGAGAATAACAAGACCTTTAAGTCATGAGCTTGCTACCCTAATGTGTCTTTAATACAGTAATTTGCATAATTTTAGAGGTAAACATATCCATTTCAAACAGTGACTATAGAAGTTACAGATAATGAACAGTATTGTCTAATTATCCAGAAGGAACATAGATCTATGACTCTCATTGAATCTAGATAGAACTGAGATTCACATGTCAGTTGTGCCTAATACAGCAGAAGTTCAGTTCCTCCCTGCCATTAAAGTCATGACTTTAGGATAAAAAATGCCATATTTCATGATTTTAGAATGTATTCAAACTTTTCTTCAGTTTTCTTTTAATAGTTACCAATGTAAAAACTGCTCCCAACTGGAAGAGGCACAGTGAGAAACACAGCTCAGTTATAGAGATATGCACAAAATGGTTGTGTTTCCATTTTCATATTGCAAAGCCTTGAAGATAATATTTCAGCTTTAAAACCTCAGTAGAGAAAGGATTTCATCCCATTTTATTGCATTTATTAAAGCTTCCTGTCCATCTGTAGTAGTTAATGATTCAGAGAAAAAGTGTAGAATTTATATATTTGAGAGAGTTTTCTGTGTCATGCAGAAAACAAATTTCTTACACCAGAATGTCTGGAAACAGATTTTCTAAATCCATGTTTATGAACCAAAGCAAAAATGTCTTAATAATAATCTGTACTTCATGCTTACAATTGGAAGACAGTTGAAAGAAATGTTAAGGTGCTTGATAGTTGCTGGCCAAGTCATGTTTTTATCCAGGAACCCTGCTGTGACTCAAAGAGTGTAATTTTAAGACTCCAACTTTGAAAACTCTCGTTACGCTAGTGGAAAGTTTGTCCATGGAAAAGTCTTACTGGTCCTAAGTAGGTGTTATTTATTTTTTATTTATTTTTTTTTTTAGTAGTAATGATTGGCTTAAAAGATACTTTTTAAAAACAACAGCCTAAAATCTTACATTAGGCATGCAAACACAGGTTCTGGGTGCACGAAAATATCTCTCACTGGCTTGCTTCATTTTTCTTTGTAGCACATTTGCTAAAGAAACACAATTTTGTTCTTAACTCTAACACAAACACAGTTCTTGGGCAAGGTTGTTCTGATCTGATATCAGATATATGTCTGATATCTGATATCTGTGTTCATACTTCCATGGGAGAAAACCATCTTGATATTTCCAATTGATATTAAGGAAAAATCTAGCTTCATGTTTTTGCTTGGTTAGGGCTGTAAGAAAGAATTGGTGAATTTCTGTGAACACAGTGGCTGTTCAATGAGCCATGCCTAACAAAGTAATTAAGTTTAATTAGTCCAGCCTAATCCAACAGCTTGCTGCTGGCACACTGTCTGTTAGTACAGCTGGCTAGTGATGCATGTATGCTCGTGAAATAAAGATCACTCCTTGCAGGTATTGTTTTGCTCTCCTGGTATTGTGTGGTTGAATTCTTGCAATTTTAAGTTGTCTTCTCATACAAACTTTGTTTCCCTCTGACCAATTTAAAACCAGGTTTAAGTTAATAAGATTAATGTGTTCTTTATTTTGGGTTTTGGTAGAGGTTTTTTTCAAGCTAAACATTGGCAATGCCTATACAAAATTCATATTCCAGTTGTCTGAGTAGGACAAAAGTTTGGATCACCTAAGAAACCACAATTTGTATGGCAAACCCCCAAGCCTGTGATACCTCCAACATGTACCGTTGTGTCAGAGCGCAAAAGCCCTGAGTATAGCACAGAGCAGAGCTTCTCAAGGCAGCATTAGACCTGTGATAGAAATAATAACACGTTTAAGTTCACAGCGTCTTCATTTATACTTTAAAAATTAGACTTTTTCTTTTGTTCACATGTTATGTGGTACAAGTGTAAGATCAGGAAATTGCCTTAAATGGATTTCCAAACCCAAAACTCTAAGCCAAGGTTTCCTCATTTTTTGCTACAGAGAATTTATCTTACAGTCATAATCAATGACAACCACTGAATAGAGAGGACAATAACTACACGTGTATTCAGCAGCCCTGGCTAGTGCAGCTTCCCTCTGCTTCCCAGCCAAATTCAGCAATGCTTTGTGAACATCCTGTGAAGAAAGTGGGTAAATTTCAAAAGAATAGGGATTGGACAGAGGAACTGTGAAGGGATATCCCCGATGCAGTGACTCCCTGGAGTGATTGCATCTGAGGAAACCCAGCCCAGGGGCTGGTTAGAGATGTAACAGAGAGCAGAGAACTAAAAATGCCAGGAAGAGACTGAAGTAGGAACCAGAGAGGTGTGTGCTGTGCTCCTCTAACAAAACACATGCATCCACTTAGTAATAAAATCTTCTTCAAATTCTGTCCAGCTGTGTTGCCCAATGGTTTCTTGGAGCAAACTTATAATGAGTCAATCTGGCAGAAAAATATTAAAACTTGGGGATCATAATCAGATATTAAAACATCACATTTCTGAAAATGTCCCTCTGCACAACATATTTACTTTTAAATAAAACGTAGTCAAGAAGTGTGCTAGTGTGTTTTCCCTGCACATTTTTGCCCTTGTGCAACAGATTCTTAGAATTACAGTCTGGAAGGAATCTCCAGAGACCATCTAGTTCAACCCTCTGCTCAAAACATGCCTGTTTAGATCATGTTCCTCAGGGATATGACTCCAATAATGGGATTTCACAACCTCTCTGGGAAACCTCTTCCAGTATTTAACCCCTGCCTGGTAAAAATATGTTCCGGATTAGAATTTTCTACATTCAAACTGTTCATTGATCTTCTCTTCAGCTTCTGCCAGCTTCACCATCATGCGTCTCTTTGTCATCATCTGGAAACTTCCAGCTTGTCATTTACAGACAGAGCATTGCAATTGCTCAGCTGGACCTTGCTTAGCAGTGATTGTAAGGAAACCTCCATGGATCTCCTGCTTCTCTGTCTTTGTGTAGCCAACTCCACATGGATGCTTTGCCCTCTCAGGAGAGCATTGCAAAAGCAGTAGAAAGGCTCAAAGGAGAGAATTAAATGTTTTTGTCACCTTCCTCTGCCATGACCTGCCTGTAAAACCTCAATGTGAAGTCAGCATTGCTGGTGATCACTTTGAGATGAGCCAGGCTACAGCTACGTTGCTGCTTTCCAGGAGATGTTTAGGTTATTTACAGGTCTTGAGCTGTACTATTCACTGGGGTGGCCAGTTACTATGTGGGAGTGAAACCTAATCGCACAGTGAGCTTGTTGTTTGCCGGCTGTAATTTATAAGACAGTGAGGAATGGAATTGACACTGAAGTAAGAAAGCATCATGAAAATTACTCATCTCTCTATAGAATGCCCAGTATTTGTTACAGAGGTTAATTTTATGCTAGTTCAGATCTATGACTGAACTCGAAGACCAGCATGCAGACAATGAGATAAAGGGATTTTTAATTAATATCTTTGAAGAAGTTTCTAAAGAAAGACTGGAACACCCATTAAATCTAAGGAGTGCCAAAAATAATTTCTTGTTTTTGCCCACAGAAATGAGATACAAGTCTTAGGTCTCAGTGGTTAGTTCAGCGTTGCCAAACTCCATGAGTACGGAAGTGTTTAGAAAGGCTGTTTTCCCCTTAAACTTCTCTTAACCTTTCATCATCTTCCCTCACCCAAATTTCACCTCCATACAAAGTACACATTCAACTGGAGCAATTTGGAAGGAAAACAGAGCTGGATTTTTTGGGAGATCATGGGAAGAACATTTTGAGGATAAATGTCAGTAAAAAATAGACTAGATAAATACAGTCTTTACTTTAAAAAAAATGAAAGATGGGACATATCAGACCCCTCTTACTGCTTCTGAATGAATTTGCTTTTTTAATTTTGCTGTGCTGAATTAAATGAAGATGTTATCTGTGATGCCTTCATTTGTAGAGCAACACAGCTACAGAAATTATTTCTTTTAAAGAAACAAGAATTAAAACTATGTGTGCTTGCCCCAGCTGTGGTTTTGACCTCTTTTTATTTCTTTTTAGAGCAGAAAATGAATTATTCCTTTAAGGAGCGTCCACAAGTTGTACTTATCCAGAAACTGGCCAAAATGTGAGTCACCTCAGGTCGGAATAGCTCTAAGTTTTGTTTATGATTCATGGGACTTTATCAAATGAGTTGGATGCTAATGGGGCTAAACTAGACACTGGGTTTAGCTCCACTGTACCAGATCTACAAAATCAAAATAAAGAGGGTGGAAAATAAAAAAAAATAAATGGAGTTCCCGTCACCTCATTGAGCTTGGAACAGTGTTTGAGCAGATACTGAGGTGGCAATTGCTGGCAGTTAGAACAGATATAAATATGACTCAGAAGAGAAACCCCATTTGCTGCAGTGCTCTCCAGCTGCTACATGGCTTGGGGCAGGAAGACTCTCATGTACATCCAAAATAAGGAAGAAGGAGCAAGAAATTATTGTGTCCCATCAGCTGCCATCTCCTACACATGAGCTTGCCGTGGAGAAATAAGTTCAGGAAACCTGCCCCAACGACTCAAACCCAAACCCTTATATTTGCCATATGGTACATAAATAAAAGACAATGCAAATGAAAGTGTCACATAAAAATGACACAGGGGTGGAAAGTTAACAGAAGGGCAGAATCTTTATTCTGAATGCTTCCAAGTTTTAAAGCTTTAAGGACTTTATGTGGCCACTGTGTGAAGAGTGAACCCCAGTCAACCTTTGGAGTCCAAGCAACAGAGAAGCAGCAGTGCAGCTGCACTTGCATGGGTCTGAGCCTGTGCCCACTACATCTAACTGATGGAGGGGAAAGGTTCAGTGTTAAGTCTTCTCTACAATAATTTCCTTTGTTTCTCTTTCCATTGGCATCCCTTTCTGGCTTATTTATGCTAAAAGCTTGAACATCTGCTAATTAAGTTTCAGTCAAGCCTTAGGAAGACTTAAAGTCTACATTGCATGGTGGCCTGCCCAGACGAACAAGCTCATTAACCCTAGCATACTGCATCTCTTCCCTGCTTCCCTCTCTCATGGCAGCTGCAGGAGGGCCCTCAGCTTCTGCCTCTGCCTCTCACCACACAGCTGGACAACTTGAACATCTTGGTAATTCCCCTCTTCCTCTCACCTGTTTCCCATGGGCATCTGCCATTTTTCAGGGAAGAGCAGTGCTCTACAAGGCATGGTGTGTTTCTTCACAGAACCTCCAAGAACATATTTATTTTCTCATGATTTCACAAAAGCAACTATTCTCCTGGTCATTACTTTGCAGAGAGGTGATTCCCTTTACCACCACTGTCAAACCTACCCTTTTACACAGGTGAAACAAGAAACTGTACCAAAAGTAACACAGGTAGCATGGGCTCTAATACAAGTGTTATCTCATGTTCACATCCCTTGCAAGACGTCCTTTAGCCGTCTTGTTCTCTTCTGCTCTTTGCTCTATTACTTGCACTCCACACAGCATAAGGCAACTGGATAAGAAGTTTAAAAATCCTAGAAGTTGTAAATCAACTTCTGAGAAAGCTCTTCCTTTATATATATATTTTTCAATGTAGGTATCTAGTAGTTTAGGTGTTTTTAAAAGTACTGTGATAGAAGTCCAAGGTGTATTTTTCAATTAGCTCATAACAAACACTTTCAGGTCCATTTAAACTGGAGAAGTCTTACACGAAAGTCAAAGTCAGCTACCCAGAGGGAATGAGAGCTATGAAGAAGGGGATGGAAAGCCAACAGCCTCAGCTAAAGCATGGTCTGCTTATGGAGACATCCATTTCTGATGAGCAGTGTAAAACTGCTTCTTTCCAAACCCTTTTTCCCAGACTGAAATGATTTATGACTGAAATTATTTCTGACTGAAATTATTTCTGACTTATGAAGCTGTTTATGGCAACTTTAGACTTCTGGACATTGAAGCTGTTCCTGGAAAGGTGAAGTAGGAAGAGCTAGTGAGATGTTCTGACAGCTCTGTAACTTCAACCGCTGAGGCTATCATCTGGAAGCAACTCTCAGAAATCAAACTTGTCCTCAGGAAATGCATCCTGTGAATCTTTATCTGAAAGAAAGCTGCAGCCAAAGCCTGGAATCAGGGAAACTTCAGCATGCACAGGAGGGAAGTTTAAAACAAATAAGTAAAGAAGTGAAAGGCAATAGTACTTCCAGTGATTGACTTGCCTGTGTGCATTAACATCTAATTATCATAATATTTTCCCATCTTCATATATATTTTCCTAACAGGAAAGAAATATCATGCTATATGTAGGACAAAAGTGACCAGACCATGTTGTGTTTGAAGAAGAGAAATGCAACTATTTGCCAAACCTTTGCAGGAGTCAGATAACCACAGTCCGTCCGTCCTTTCTCGCAGATAATTTTTCTTCTGGCCATATGACAGAGCACAAGCCAGGAATCTAATATATAGCAGAATTACTGAGTTAACAGTATGTCTCTCTGTTTAAAAGGCTTGGAAATTTTTGTGTGAAATGCATTTATTCATTTTGGTCTGGCTTTTGCTGTCTGTTAGCAGCCAGTGGTACAATTAAATGCACTCCATTCCAGAAAACATTTTCTAGATCCATTACAACAATGAAAGTGTTGATGCCTTGAGATACCCCCTTTCTGAGCCCCAATCATACCTCACATAGGTGATTATGTTGCTGGGAACTCCATCTGACATATTCCATGTGGTATTTGGGGAAACCAAATCTATTAATTACTAATTTTGTGGCAAATCCCAGACTCTCTGAGTACATAATGAAATACATGGCATCTGATTTTAAGAAACCACACACCTCCAAGTGATGTGTCTGTGATGTGAATGGCATTATTTTCCTGCAGGGATAACAATTTTCCTGTTAAGATAGTGATATGGGTGTGCTGATCAGTGATGAGCACCAGCAACAGCGTGCTGTCACTAAGGGGAGAATCTAACCCCACCATCCTTGGAGTATCATGGGGTCAATCCCCACCAGAATTTTATAAGCCCTGATCAAATGTCATCATGTCATCTTTGTCATCATGTCCTAAAAGTGACATACAGAAAGTACAGTACTATACAGTATAGGAACATAGCAGGTTATTCAGTATCAAGACAGTGCTAATAAGATATGACTATTTAGTTGTTATATATTTGAAAACAAATTAAAAGATGATTACTTTGCAAAGGACCTAAATTATGGTATGATTCTGTGTTATCTCCCATTTGATGAGGGTACACTGGCATCAGATCTATATGCCTCAGCTTCGTCAGGAATTTTTCTTGTTATCAGCTTGTGCCTTCTACCATTGTCAAAATATGGGTCCTTATTTGTGCTTACATTTAGCAGAACATTGGTAGATCTTTCCAGCAGAATATGGAATTTGCTTTTCAGCCCATGACTGTTAAGGCTGATGTTTATGTTTTATGCCTTTAGTGTCTCCCTAGCAGGTGCTGTGCACCATGGGGAGCAACGAGAGACCTGTGCACAGGCGCTAACCACTGACTGTTTGAAATATGTTATTTTTCTTCATTTACTTCAAGCATATTATTTCTCTCTCTGCCCCCACACCCATATACACTTTGCTTCTTTTTGTTTGTTCTTTCTTTTATGATCTTTAGCACTACTCAAAATTGCTGCTAGTTTTCTTCCAATGTCTTCTGAAGCTTCAGGTCGGGCTCTGTCCTCCAGCAAGTCACTGCACTGAAGGAGCACAACACAGTCCTTGCACATAGCAGCAGAACCTCTTGAGTAGCTAGGAGGAAAATCCTTTCTCTGTTGCACTGAGGCTTCCTGGTCATGAAATTCAGAGTCAGCAAACCAACCAAGAAGTGAAAATCCAGGAAAAAAGAAGCAGAAACCCAACAGATATCAGAAGAAACAGTGTCCTGAACAAACCATGACTGCATGGGATTTGTGATAACCTTAAGGCTGACAGTTCTGGGAGAGTTGTGCAATCCTTCTGTACTCATTATTTACCACACAAATTTGCTCTCTGCTGATGAGCATTCCCTGATTTTTGTCAAAATAGAAAGAAAACCAATGCAAGACGTGTACATGGGCCCTTAATCCCATTTGAAGATGGTTCCCTGCCAGCAGTGGTTTCCTGATACCTTTTGGTTATCCAGTTCTTAGGTCAGCTTGATTTTTCTCCACTCACTTTCAAATGAGTTAAGCAACAAGGTTACCTCTCAAAGTGAGTTCTGATTGGCAAAATACTGTTTAGGTGTTTTTTTCCTGCTAACAAATAGAGACTATTGATCTGCGGTCCATGAGGAACAGCAAACATGAAGTTTCTTGGTATTCGCCTACAAAATCATTTGTCATTGCAAAGCCGGACTTTGGCATATTGTTCTGAATTAGCCCTGGGATTTACCAAGAAAGTTTAAATACTTACTTGTAAATTATGTTCTGTAGAATCAGTTTATCTGTATTACGCCAAGACTACGTCCTTTGTGTCAAGAGGTATGAAGACAACTGTTTGTTACTAAATACTGAACAGACTAAACACAGTTACGAGTAACATTCATCATCAGTTTACGTGATTTTGAAGAGGGCTTTGAGAGTAAATGTCAAGTGTCACGTGGCTGGCAGATAGACGTGGAGAGTTTCTAACATTCCTTACTGGTATACTTACAGCTACAATTTAGTAATACTGATAGCATTAATTTAATGACAAAGAAAATAAAGATCTTCAAACCAATCAAGAAAATTATATTTTAGAAATATTCACCATAATTTTTGAGTTGTGTTTCTCACAGAAATTCTAAGACACTAAAGTCTAAAGAGTTTTCATTTATATTTTACTTTTTTTTCCTACTGATTTGAGATATTCTATAGCAAAAGATTTAATCAATTTGCAATTTAAGGACTTTGATTGTCTTTATATATTTTAATGAGACATGGTAAGGATGCTGATTTAAAAAACTAAGGAAAACATAATAAAATAATTCAAATATTTACTGATTTGTGTTTCTTTCATAACCATAAAACTTTCAAGGGTAGCTGGTATGTTAAACTCCTATCAGCTGAGTCACTATCAAACAACACAATAGCAATAAGTTAAACTCAAAAAACTTTGCGTGAAAAGGTACCAATGTCAAGTAACAGTATGTTTTTACTCTGTAATAATAATCCACTGTTAATATTTAGAAAGGTGACTTCTCAAATGTTACCTGCATTTTGTATGTGTGTCTGTGGTAGTTAAAAGCAGGTTAACAGTCCCTAAGAAAGCTCTGCGGTTTCCACTGAGGAAATACAAACTCTCTGGTGTTACAATTTCTTCCTCTTTTCTACCACAGTCTGACAAGTGGAGCTGGAAAGTGTCATAGTGAAGGTGACATCAGTAGGAGAAAAGAGAAATAACATTGACAAAGAATCAATAAAAAGGAAGCTGATGTTATGTCACAGACTGCTGTGTGTATGCTCCACCATACTTTTATCTCAGGACAATAATAGCCATATTAGCAAGATAAAACAGAAAGTCTTTTTGCTGGTATGGGTCCCCTCCTTAGTTGAATGAACATTATTGTAAAGCAAAAACAACCCTCGTGTCTTCATAAGGAGGGCTTCCACTGAGGAGGAAACAGAGGGAGTCTAAACAGTTGCACTCATGAACCCTTTACATTTGTGTGTGTGCTCCAGTGTCCCAGCCACTGATCCTGTGGCTTCACATCATAGTTAAAAGCCAATGAAATTAATGGAAATTCACTCCAATATTAAGGTAATCTGCATTTAAGACTAGTCGTCAAAGGTCAATGGATTAAAGAGACAAGACTTATACCTCCTACCTCCTTTTTCAAATATGCCTTCTCTTGCTTACCCGTACATATGCCATGAGTGTACTGCAATAGCCACAACATCTGGAGATTTTAAACCAACTCAAATACCCCACGGGAGCTTGTGGGGAAGGGTTTCTCACAAAACCAGTGAAAAGTGACTTGTATTTCATGAATGCTACAAGATATACCCAGCTGTAGGCCAGGGTGAAATACCAGTGACTTTTGGACAAGGAAAAACAGGTTTTTGTGCTTTAAGGGATTAATAATGTATATAAGGATAACAGTTGAAAGTTGAACAATAGTCCGTAGTGGTGCATACACATACACGTTTTGCTGGATGACAAGAATTTATGCCAGAAATCTGTGTAAGTGCATGTGCTCCGTTCAGTCAGCCATTTTTCAGGGGGTTTATGATTTTCCCTATGAAGAGGACGGTGCGAGTGTATTTATCCAGAATCACCAGGAGAAACGGCCTGTTGAATCTGACCCGAGGTGGATGAGGAAACTCGCCAGATCTCCAGGTGACCTCCTTCACAGTGACCCCTGCTGCTTCAGTGCCGTTCTCATGAACGTTTAGCACTGCTCTGTGGATCACCTGCAAGGACACAGAGCAAAACAACATCTAGTTGACAACCGGGCAAACACAGTGCAGCCTGCCACCCTCCTCACTCTTGCCAAGACTTGGAGAACCAGCCTTGGGAAGGTCATCTCCACCCACTCCCCACCGCAGCACCATCAGCCACTGGGCCGCTCCTGCTCGCCAAGGTCATTGCATATGCAAAGAGTAACCCTCCAACAGCAGACAGCCAAAAAGTGCTCAAGAAGACTGATGGCAAGAAACTCTGGAAGCAAAGAAACCTGGTAATTTAACCTAGACTTAGTTTTGCATTTGGCAGCATTGTGTATTATTGTGAAATTACCCTATCATCTAGCTGAAAAAAAATAGCTTTTTAAAAGCACTAGAAGGGCAGGAATAACAGCCTTTTGCCCTCTGTAGGCAAAATTAGAGGAAATTTTACCAAAGCTAATATGCTACCTTTGGATAATTTTGTTTAGCAGCCAAAAGAACATTTAATTATATGTATGTCTTCTTCCTTGTCCTCGAATCGTATATGTATAACCCCTTCTAAGCATGTTTTGCTTCAGGTTTGGGAAAGACAAGGCTTGCTTTGCCTCCAAACTGGTAGTTGTTGTTGATGATGATTTATAAATATATAAAGGGTGAGTGTCACGAGGATGGAGCCAGGCTCTTCTCAGTGACAAACAATGATAAGACAAGGGGTAACGGACACAAGGAGGTTCCACTTAAATTTGAGAAGAAACTTCTTCTCAGTGAGGGTGACAGAGCACTGGACCAGGCTGCCCAGAGAGGTTGTGGAGTCTCCTTCTCTGCAGACATTCAAAACCCGCCTGGACGCCTTCCTGTGTAACCTCATCTGGGTGTTCCTGCTCCGGCAGGGGGATTGGACTGGATGAGCTTTTGAGGTCCCTTCCAATCCCTAACGGTCTGTGATTCTGTGATTCTGTGATTGAGTGATGCATCAGAGAGACTGGGATAATCTTTTCATGGGATATCAATGTCAGGTCCCTGGGAACAGACAAGTCCTGTGGTTGCTCTGTTTCACAAACTGACTTACTTTTGAAACCATCAGTCCAGGCTCCTCAGTAATCCCGGACAGATCAGCTTGTTCAGTGAACAGATCAATCATACCCACTTCTTTGACTATCCTTTTCACATCATAGGTACCAGAAATAGAAATTTTTGGAATGTGCAGATGTATTTTTCTGTAACAAATGACATGAATAGGGACAAATATTCATCTAGGTAACACTCCTCACTGGCTTCAGTATAGTGACATTTCACATTTAATTTTCTGAATGTTAAAAGTTTGATCTCAGGGTTCAGATAGCACTTTTGACCGTGTTAGCTATCTAACATGGAGAGTTGGAGGCCTACAGGATAAGTCCGTGTTATTCTCTGCCTCCACAGCAGGATTCAGGGAGCGGACTGGAAGACAAAACTACACCAAATCTGTGGCAAACATTGCTACTGCTGCCAGGTAGTAGGGTTTTTTCACAAGATCATGGTTAACTGTCCTAAGGCTGTCCAAATATACAGCAGGGCCCGGGCCACCACAGAAATAGGTTCAG
The DNA here is from genome assembly GCF_000695765.1 of Mesitornis unicolor. Taxonomy (NCBI): domain Eukaryota; kingdom Metazoa; phylum Chordata; class Aves; order Mesitornithiformes; family Mesitornithidae; genus Mesitornis; species Mesitornis unicolor. The sequence continues at coordinate 108,811 of NW_010186810.1, read as the reverse complement.
TAGTGGCGAACGAATAAAAATTCTGCTTTTACATACAATGCCCCTATCACCCTAACAATAGCCCAGAAATGGCTTACTCAACTGTAGTTTCACAATGTCCATATGAAACTAGGGTTTATCAACTTCATCATGGTGCAAAACAACTTGAGGTTGAGCTAGGAACTTAACCCAAGATGTATCCCAAGTTCAATGCCTAATTTGCTCAGTACCCACAGCTCTTTAATTTTCCAACTAAGAAAAGGGAAGTCCTGCACAGAGAGGGATTGTTAAGTGAATAGAGTTCAGTAAAATAACCTGGCCTTTAATGTTTTATCTTGGTGAGATAAACACTACTAATTTATAACATGGTCACCTCTCACCTCAGCAAAACCATTTACCTGTCTTGGAGAGACTTCTCCCATTTAGACACGGTCTTTTTCAGGAGAGCATCTTCCACCTGCTTCATCTTCCCCTCATCAGGCAAAACAAATAACGCTGCAGTATTTCCATTGTAAGGTATCTGAACCAGCCAACAGGACAGGTCTTCATCAAAGTAATTTCTGTAGTAGCCCTTTCGATACATCATATCAACCTTTACAGACTTTGTCTGATCCACAAAAAAATCCTCCTTTTTTGTATATGAGGTACTGAAGGGTTTCTCCCAGTCAGCTTACGACAAAAAAGAAAAATAATTCAGTGGAATACAAAGAGGAATGGTCATGGTGAATAAAACTGTATCTAGTCTCACAGCATTCCTTTGATTAAACAAATGTATTTTTCAAGTTACTGCACCCACAGCTGTTACAGCATTGCAGCTCTTTTTTTTTTAAGTGCTTGAAAACAAAGACAAATAATACTGAAAACACCATCCTTTACTAGAGCATGAGACTGCCATCACATTAAAGAATTTACCAAACTCAGTAAAGATATTTGTTAAAAGAATCCAGTCTTTCACTTAACCAGGTGAGGACATAAACATTTATGCTAAAAACAAACATACATGGTTTTATAGGAATATTTTCCAGATAGAGAACATGGTTTCCTTAATTTAAAATATTGGAACTACAATTTCCTTCTCTCTCCTTCCTTCATTCCCTGTAATAAGCAATAAACATCAAGTTACAGCCTTTGCACCTCTTGACATTTCTTACCTTTAAAGAAAACATAGTTGACAAGAACCATCGCAGTGAGAGGATCAAGGTTTTCCACTAGTTTAACAATTTTCCCATTTGTCTTTTCCTCAATGTAACTGTTGATCTGATTCTCAGCGCCAGAGGAGTTGTTAAAGTCAGCAGAAAAGACTTCAGATTCATAAAAGCTTTTGGCATCATCCAAGAACTTCTGTAGTGGTTTTAGAGTCTCTTCTATAAACAGGGCATTGCCCAGGCTCAGCTGGAGCTC
>NW_010186810.1:97200-107400 GCF_000695765.1 Mesitornis unicolor | reverse complement strand
GTTCACCATGTGAAGGAGTTGGCAAAACCCTTCGTGTATTTCCTGCTCCTGAGTCTTTTTCAGGTTAAAAGCAAGCCCTTCCAAAATCTGTGTCAGCGTCGCTGACTTGGCACCGAGTGCCAGCATCGCAAAGGAAGCGGAGATGCTTATGGGTGAAAAGAAAATATTTTGATCTGTTGCTTCAGATGCCACCAGCTTGTAAAATGAAAATGCAAAGTCAGCATTGCTGGGAATTAGTTTGATAAAAGTTTTGTTCTTAACTGGATAAACTCCTTCCCCATGAGAACTGTGTCCTGGGTAATGCTTCCCTTTAGGATTGTCCTGCTTATTGCGGTAATGAGGGTGCTGATGACACTGGGCAACAGTATACAAAGCAGCCAGCAATAAGCACAAGTAGAAGGTGGGCTTCATTTTCCTTTTACCTGTTTCTGGAAAAGAAATAAGCCATACAAAACATGTCATGGAAATTAATTTCTTCATGTTGTGTGCTCCAGCCAATTCAAATGAGGCTCTCGGAACACACCTGTTCTCCAAAATCTCACACTTCTGTATTTGACATTCCTGATGCATGGCAGTGATCTCCAGAAAGAATAATCAAGTACTCTCTCAAAAGAGGTTATTTTGATCATACTAACTTTTAAAAAATAGGGTAGGACTTATTTGTTTTTAAATTTGCAAATAGCTGGAAGCTGATGACCTTTTCCCCAGAGTAGCTGGTAGAGGTTGTTTTTGTACTCTGTACTGCAGGATGGCTACTGCAGCCCTGTCAGTCATCTTTAATTCATCAAATTATTAGAGAATTAGATCTGTGTTAAACAAAAATGTGATATAAGCTCAGATCACACTGTCTAGGACCAAAATTACAAAATACTTTTACAGTTTCTTTGAAGAAAAAATATTAAATCACTGTGGTAGTGAAGTCTATAGGCATCTCTATTTCCAAAACATATTTTTATTTAATTATGTGAAATGTCTTCTTCACAAGCATCCAGTCCTTGGTAGCTTTTGTCATGTTTCGATTTTTTGCATAACAGGTATATCCCTCTGTTTACATGTTAAAAGTTACCCTTCCAGGGCAACTACATAATCCCCCAAAATGAAATGTCCAAACAATCCAAGGGAAAACTCAAAGGGTACTTACAGTGCTACAAAAAGGATCTTGCTGCGTCCATCTGGTCCTGTCTGTTCCTTCTTCTCTTCGGTACCATTGAACAGGATTAAGCAAAACACCCCCGTTAATCATTAATTAGTTCAAATAAAAATTGCCAGTGCACAGCAAGCTGTAGTGATGCTGGCTATCCTGGTCAGTCTGTCCAACCCGGACATCAGCTAACAGACAGGAGGAACGTGCTGCTGTGGGCGCCTGGCAGGAGAGCCGTGCCCTTGGTGGCTGGAGCCACACGCCGTGGCTTCACGTGGAAGTCACCCATTGCCTGGGTCTGGCTGCAGGGGACAAAGCTGCCAACGCAGCTCACCAAGGAGCACAACCTCCTTGTCAGACCCTCCTCTGAGCTTGGTCCTGATGGGGACACTGCCGGAGTCGTAACCTCTCTGCCAGGATTGCAGAATGAGATTTGGTATTTTCTAAAGACTGAACGTTTGGCCTTACAACCACAATACTCTGCTAAGGCCCTTCTCTGAGATACAACAGACAATTTTATAACCTTGGTCTCAATCTGTTATCAGAACAGATTACAGAACAGAAGTGTTCTGTTAACAGAACACTTAAAATGAAATGTTGTAGTACATCTTCCCTTTAAAGAAAAACATAGATATACATAACCTCTGCTGAGAATCTAAGTTCTTTCTACTTTGCTTGTTATTACTTGTTATTTTCTTCACTTTCCAACCAAAGGTATATTTATCAGTCTCAAAGATTCTGTGTGTGTTTCAAGCTACCTTCTGATGATACCTAAAAACACATAAAGCAGGAAAGAACTTTTATGTTGCTTACAATAGAAAAAGCACATTTATTGTGGTCTATAGCTTGGAGAGCATCATGAGACTATGATTTACAGCTTAACTACATCAGGGGATAGCAATTCTGTGATGCCATGTTGCCCAGCAAGTAGCTAATTCATCCAGAAGACTTCCTCTTCCAGGTTCCAGTATGCCAAACAACTGGATATATAAAAGATAATGCACATAATTCCTTCATTACCCTCCAAGACAGCTAACTCTTATTTTTCTCTGTTTTCTGAGGTTTTGTGCTTTTACAGCTTTAAATTTAATTTCCTTTTGTTATGTATTTTTCTACTTTGCCGTGATATTAGAGAAAGAGAGAAAAAACTATTCCTCGACTAGTTAAAAATTTCAATGTGCTGGAAAAACAGAACACACTTTCTCAGCAGTGTTAAACTGTGGGGTTTTGATACCGACAACTTGCATACAGTCTCCTAGAATGTCACTAATTGGTCCTCTTGACAGTAAGTTCTCCTAAAGGACTAACCTAGAAGAAGCTTTTCATTTTCCATTAAATATAGCGTCCATTTTAGTTGGCAGTTTTCTATCAGGTAACCCAGATGTACTTGTTTCTTCATGCAGGTTTTACTTCATCTGTCTTCAAGACATTCATTCTTCATGTACAAATCTTGATAACTGAATCTTAAATATAGAAGCTGAGGGAAAGCGAACACAAGATATATCGTAACGCAGAAGGATTTTGTTGTGTGAATGTGTCGTTCTCACATGTTCAGCTTTTACTGCTGAACCATGTGCAGAAAAATGTCACCTGGCAGATGCTCTTGCCAAACACAAACTTCAAAAGGAATACAGTGTAAATTTTGAAGATACTGATTTTTTTTCCCGCTCTGTTAGTGAAGAACTTCACCATATTCTCAGAAAAGAGCATAGATATAGAGAAAGTAGAACTCCTGTACTACACAGTGAAGAACCATGGCCAGGTTAACACATGCATTCCTCTCTGCAAGCTCCCAAGTATCTGGGAGCCCCAAGCTTGGTCAGGTGTCAGCATGCCCTATATGAGGCGTTGAGCAGCTCTGAATGGGAGCACACTGGTGAGGAGCTGCATTTAGAAGTCTCAAGGAAACACTAGAAAGGGTCCCGCACCCTCTCCCTCTCAATTTCAAACGAAGGCTCTTGTCCCATGGTTGTCTCACATGGATGCACAGTCAAACAGCAAAACAGAGCAGAGCAGATAATTTTCTTTTTGAACTCAGCTGTCTTTTGCTTACTAACCTAACAACTGGAGCACTTGGTCTGGACACAATACCCTCAAGTCTTACGAACTGCTCAACGCAAGAGAATCAGACCCGAATCATCCACTTGGCAGGGGAACAGCTCAACTTCAGGCTGCAAGAGGCTGATGAAAAGGTGAAAGGAAAGGCAATTCCCAGCCTTCCTTCTGATGATGTTCTGTCTAAACTTCAAATAAAATATAAAAAAAACCCTATGTGTGACGTGTGGTTAATTGTGTGTATGTGAAAGACATGTAATACTCATCTATTTAAATACGCACACACCTATAGGTAGTCATAGTACTGAAGAAAGATCAACTTGTATGACGTAGTAACCTAATAATGCAAGCACAATTCTGGGAGACAGGAAATTTAGGTTCCCCTCCAAGAAGAGGTTAAGTAGAACAAGAAACAAAGGCTCTAGGAACTGTTTCTGAATGTCTTATCTGATTGCACAGGACGTGCAAGCGTTGTTAATTCTAGTCATGAGTAGCATGTGAGTAGTTCCACTAAAGATAATTATTATCTTTGCTAAATCAGAACCTGTGGCAATAATTAATGTCTTATGATTTGAATTGAAAAAAAAAAGAAATGCTCTCTCAAATTAATTGTGATGTTTTGATAACATAACAATAACTGCAAAACATTTTTTCAAGAGCTTTGAAGATTTGCACACATACTAGATTTTATATGCAGAAATTCCCACAATGTTTTAACTCATTTTTTGCTAAAAACTAATAAAAGTGAGATTTTTTTATTTCCATCCTGATATGAAATGAGGCAATGAAATAAGTTGATTAGGCTGTAATTACCCAGGCTGAGAGACATTAACTCTTTCAGAGAAGCTGTCATCAGAACAGACTATGCTGCTAACTATCACTAATTTGTTATTTTATTTTTTCTTAAATGTAGATTCCTTCCAGCAAGCTGTGGTGAGGTAGAAACTGTCTTCACCTGATCTTGAAGTATTGTGATGGTTTGGTATCAAACCCCCTCCTGGGGCTGGGCTGGGGATGCGAACTGGGATGGGAACGAGGATGGGAATAGGAATGGGGATGGGAATGGGGATGTGGATGTGACTCCCTGTCATGCACTCATTGCCTGCTGCCACCAGCAGCTGAGTCCTGCCTGCCTTCCCCACAGCAGGCATGAACTTGGATTTTGCCGATTTTCAGAGCAGCATAATCGTTTTTCTATCTCCTATCTCTCTGTTAAGCCTGACTGACATTTGCAATGTTATGGAGGGTGGCTAAGAGAAAGCAAGTGGCTACAAACACAAGAAAATGATGCTGTTTCATTTGGAAACCAAATTGGTTGTTCTATTTTCTTTGTGTTTGAGGTTGTATGAGTCACACTTTCTTAGTTTTCACAGTCCATGTGACTCTATTTCTCACTAGTTATTATGAATATTTTCATCATCCTTACATTTACTTCTGAAAAAAAAACCAATATATTATACACTATTTTTTTATAATGATGTATCTCCATTTTAATTATCATTAGCTTTTATGTCCTCTCCGGGAAGAGCTTGTGGAAGCCCAACACTTGTTGGAGTGATTAAACAGTACAAAATGGATGAAGAGTAGGTTTTTTAAACAATAAAACTATTTTATAACATTTGATAACCAGACTGCATGTTCCAGATCACCATATATTTCAATTGAGATCCCTTGTTATTCATTAATAGATATCATTGGAAGTAGACAACCTTAAAAAACAATTTCTAAAAGCCTAACATTCCCGAATCTCAGCTTTACTCTAGTTATCTGGTAAAACCTACTGAAGAACTGTGACAAAGTTGTTTTGAGCAAATATCCAGTTGGCAAATCCAGGAAGTCTATGGAAAAGCATGGCATATAAAAGACATTTGCTTTGATGAAGTGTTAGTGACTGGGAAGCATCGCCATCTAGAATCCACCTTGGTAAAGCTATAGCTACACATGCCATCAATCTGGAGCAGAGCAGCCCAGCAGTCCTTCAAACTTAAATTATTGACTGATTCTAAGTGAGGACTTTGAGCCTTAAACTAGAGTCCTGCAGAAAGGTTTTTCCAAGCGTGGACAGCAAATTACAGAACTGGAAAATGATAAAATTTTGCATCTTTGACCTGTTGTTCATTGTATGCTTTGGACTGGAAGTGGTTTGCTTATCAAAGAAATGCAGATGACCTAAGTTTCCACAGCTTTACATTCAGTACAAAAGCTACAGTTATGGATAGAGATATAGTCATGGACATCACTTTGCCAATGCAGAAAGATGTTTCTAAGATAGAAGGCGCCTGATGGCAAGTTAGATTTATGTCAGAGCAGTGACTATGTAATGGGAGGACGCAGCACGCTGCTTTCTGCAGCCCATAATAGACAGTCTGTCCATCATGCCTGGGTAAACGCAGGTCTCTTCTGACCTTTCCTATTATATTAGCTCACATCTTCACTCAATAAGAAAACCCTGAGGTTGGCAGCGCAAGGGATGGTTGAGAGCTGAAGAACCCCTGTTCAGTCTCCTTGGGCTGGTGCTGAGGAGGTCCTCACAAAGTGCTCCCAGCCCAGGTCTGTCATGCAGGGGAGCACCAGGAGGAGATGCATGAGGAGAAAATACTGTGCTGGTGCACCTCTGGGGCTGCAGGATCTGTTGTGTGCAGAACCACCTCCTTTACTGGCTTTGAACCTGGCTCTTGCATGGTTCAGGTGACGGTCTGTAGTTTGACATTAGAAGAATGGTAAAAGTTCAGTCTCTATTAACCCAATGTGTGCCAGAAATAACTTTTGTCTTCTTAATTCTAAGTTCTCACTTTTCCAGGCTGAAGACCTCTCACTGCAAACAGGAGTTGTTCCAGACCTTTGATTAACCTTACTACCCTTTTCTAAAAATTTTCCAGTTCTCATTTATCCTTTCTGTTATTACCAGACCAGAACTCCATAGTCTCACCTAGATGTGGATAAACCAGAGATACAGAGAGTGGCACAATGTTCCTATCTGTTTCTCTCTCTTTTTTTTCCCTAATAATTTCTAATATCTAATTTGCCTCCTTCCTCACTACTGAGCTGATCTGTACACCAACTCCCTATCATGGCACCAAGCCCTTACTCCTGAGTGACTGCAGTCAGTTCAGGTGCAGCATTTCACCAATCCTGCAGCTAAAACATAACAAGAAAATAAAAATCCCCACTGACACAGCCATAGCAAGCTAGAAATATTTTCTTTCTGGTTTCAAAACGAGACAGAATTTGTGATGTCCATTCCTTGATTTTACCAGAAGATGGTGGCACAGAGCTCTTTTTTCTGTAATCCCCGGAACTTGAGGCTCCACACTTACAGCTCTACCTGCAGAAAGCAGTGTAGCAGAGTCACACTATAAGCTTGGCTTCTCGCAAGGATCTTACTACTCATACTTAGTATACTGAAACGGCAACATTTTTTCTAGCAGAATTTGCCCTACAGATCTTCTCTTGATGTAAAGGAACACTTCTCATGCAAACAACTTTTAAAGTGAAAAGTTCACCGCAGAATAAATCTTTCATTTTGGAATCAAGTTGTCTACACAGAGAAACCCTTGGCATTACTATTTAAATTTTAATTGATGCCTTATGTTGTTTGTCTTTCTACTGCAGATGTGGCCTTAAACAAGCACTAAGAAAATCCCTTACACAGGGATCTCTGGCTGGGGCAACTGAGGCCCAAGGTATGTTAAAATTTCATCCATAAGGTTTACCAGAGCTCTTGAAAGATAGGAATAGAAAATAAATTCGAGTTGTACATTCCAGTATCTGTCCCTTGAATATGTGAGCTATGGAGTGGCTTTTTTGATGGCTAAAGAATCTGGCTCTGTGTGAACAGCAAATCTAAATGAGGTCTTGGCATATGCGTTCTTTTGCACACATTTGCATTTCAGGACCTATTTTTCATCGTATCTGTCGTCTCCTCTGGGCACAGATGTTTTCTTTTGCTCTGAGTTTCTCTACTGGCTGCAACCAAAGTTCTTATGATGACTACAACACTTATAAATTACCTTATTCTATGTCGGTTTTTTCCTTTCAAATATTTTCCTTCAGCAGAGCATCTTCCACGTGGTCTGTGTTTCCTATATGAGGTAGTAAACAGTGTAGTAACTTTTCCTTAATGAGACATTTGCACAAGTCAGGCAAAGCCTTCTTCAAACCTTCTGCATGAGCATCACACTGATGTCAGCAGAAGTTTTCCAACCACAAAGGATACATTCTTGTTTACTAAAGCAATAAATCATAAGTGTTTTGTTCCCAGGTGTCTTATGGAAAAGAAAACTGAATGCAATCAAGTAGAAGAGAAATAAAGACTCATTTGTAGAAATCAGGCTAATTCACTTGTAATAAATTCATCTCCAGGGGTAGGATTGAACTGAAAATCTACATTCGTCATAGAAATTCTCTTTTACAAGAAGCCAGCAAGGTCATTTGCAACAACATTGGTGCTGAGCTGGGTTTGTGTAACCAGGGCTCTAATCATACTCAAGGGCATCGACATGAAATGAATGAATTATATTGTTTTCTTTAAAACCAATTGTCTGAGGAAAGTACAATGACCAAGTTACTTAAAAATGGATTCTCTGTTAAACCTGGGACTAAGAATTTACAAATGGTATTTTCAGTTCAGTCTTTGCTGGCTAACAGCTTACAGGGAATGGATGATATCACTATTGCATACGTGTGCTCGGTTTAAATCTAATGAATGCAGCACTGTGTGGGTGAGGGCAGAGTTGCACTGGCCAGCAGGGAATTTTGGATGCATGGCTATGACTAGGAGGATGTGTCACAGGAAGTGGAGATACATGGCCCATGGTGGTCTTCATGCTTCTTTCCGTCCCGATAATTTGCACTCGTCCTAGTTCCCACTGCAGTCTTCACTGACATGTTTGCCTTTTAAGATGTTCATAGTTCTCTTGCACATTTTTCTGCTGGGAAACCCTAATGCCTCTGTGCTTTGGAGACAAGACTTGAATGCTGGATTAGGGAGTAACACTGCTATGACCTTGTTTGGGTTTTTTTTTAGTACCTCCAAAAGCCACTTAGAATCATGTCAAAGATGAATTGGGTTGTGAGGTGCTGACTGTGCCCTGTAGCTGCCATAAAGGCACTCCTGGGTCTCAGAATCCACAGTGAAAAACCATCCTGCCCAGGAACTATCATAATCAACTGGGTTTTAAGAGCTTAGTGATTCTCTGCTTGAAATGAGAGTGAGTACAGGGAAAAAGCCTGCTCCTTTTGTTATGCTGGATCTACTGAAACAATTAGAATGGGGTTGGCTTACAACTGAGTGAATTCACATTTCTTTGAAATATTAGCAGCGATCAAGGGCTGACCAGATAACACGGCTGTGGGGAGAGGGCTGGGGTGTCCCTTCGAGTTCTCCAGATGCCAGGGTTGGGACTCAAATCGCATAGCTGGGAATGAGAAAGGAAAGTCCAAAGCACTGGTAGCATCTGAATAGCTGGACCTATGGGAGCAACTGGAGTTTCTGTGATTATAACATTGCTTTGTGCCTTTTTGGCATTGAGTCAGCTCCTTTCCTTACTGATGGAAGGTAAAACACGTTGAATACATACTGCATTAGCTCTGAAATCCCACCAATTCGCGTTTTCCGACAATGTACTACATGGACTCTGTCATGGGGCAAAGCAAACAGAGCTTTACTGACAGAAGCTGTTCTGTCAGCAAACAGAGTCCCAGTGAACCATAAACAAGGTCAGTTAGAACAAACTGACCATCTCCCACATGGCTCAGAGGTTGCCAAGAGAAATCTGACTCTCAGATCTGCTGGGGTACAGCTCTGTTGCCCTTCAGGGACCCATCCCAGTGAGTCCACCCTTCCTTGCAGGGTTTCTCGGCTGAGATACACTCTCTTTAGGTGAGTTCTTCTCCTTAGCACTTCCTGTAAGTGTGTCAGGTCAGGGCTAACACACTCACAGCAGGTCATTTATCTTGGATTGATTAGGGGGTTGATATTGGTTATGATAGGAGGTTGATATTAGTTATGATAGTGGGTCACATATTCCACTGCAAGCTGATTGTCCCCTTCTGCTGACTGTTAATGCAGGAAGTCAAGTGGACAACACTTCACAGGATATAAAGGAGCTCTAGTTCTCTCCTAGGGCTTTGTTTGGATCCAACTGTCCCACAGACCAAGAGAATGCATGTATGGGATTAACCTGCCCTAATCAGATCTAGTTTTGGTTTAGTGGAAGATTAAAGGGTGTTAATAAAATTACCTCCAGATTAATCTAATACACTGCAAAATACATGTGTTTACTATAGACTAAATGAAATGCAGTACGTAAATGACATTTTTAGCTTACGTCTATCAGAATCCTTCCTTTCCTTCTCTACCACTAATACAAGTAAACAGCATGAGGAAGAATATTCTCTGTCACTCAAAACCAACATGGACAAATGATGAAAGGCAGACCCACACAATTTTCCTGGAATTAGGACAAAATGCTGCCTGTTTCCACAAAAACTTTGCAGAATTGTCCAGTTCTTAAAGAACATCACCAGGACTATGCAGAGAGTAGCATCAGCCAGGTATATTTAGCCCCCTGCTCTATGGACCTCCATACTGTGAAATACAGGCATTTTACTGCCTTCTATGTATGCATGGCATGAGACTAAATCTTTTTCTTGTCCTCTCCACATCCTCCCTTTCCAGAGAGATTTGGGATGATTCCTCTTCCCACTCCAGGTCCCTGCCACAGGTCAGGCCAACCTGCTGGGGATGACAACTGTGGGGATGCCCCACATACTGGTAGGTCATCCCTCATCCCAAGCCCATCCAGCATTCAAAGGTGCCCTGTTTGATACTTTTGCTGGCAGCAGCCACTCCTCACACTCCAGTGTGTAAACTTCCAGTGCAGCTCTCCTGCAGTTCCTTGCCTTCACTGTCAAAAGCAGAGACCTGGGAGGCAAATGGTGCAGGAAGTTGCTCCATGTGTTATTTCCCGAAGCCTCTGCTCTGTCTTAGCAACCATGAGTTT
>NW_010186810.1:39401-97169 GCF_000695765.1 Mesitornis unicolor | reverse complement strand
CTTTCCCTTTAGCAATAGGCTGAGAACCTGTTTCTCTACCATCTCACTCTGATAAAAATCTCAACATCCAACCTTCTAATCAGTACTAGTGCACTGATTTATCAGAGCGGGATCTCACTGGAGCTGCTCCCAGCTCTTGTTGAGTTCCTACAGCCACTTCAGAGCAGATAGCTTCACACCACACAAAGTTATCATTGATCTCAACTCTGTAGAAGCCGCTGCTTCGCACAGAGGTGTGGTGTCTCCCAGTCCACTCAGTGATGATATCTTGCCCCAGCAGAAGCAATAGCTCAGGGCTTCCTCTGGGTTCTTGGTGCTTGGAGCAAAGGGAGTCTCAGAGGACAGCAGTCTCCAAGCCTTCCTGAGCCAAAAACATAGTCCAGTGCTCCACTGCAGTAAGAGCAGGTAATCTGCAGACCCACAACTGAAACTGAGTGTTTATGTATTTCTTGAAAACAAGTTTTATCCAAGAAGGCACTTAAAGAAAGAATATAGAGAATCGCCATCTCCATATGAGAAGAGCTGGACTCATTTCATAGACTTTAGAACTATTTTACGGACACCCTGCTATGTCAATAAGGGATTGAAAGTTTTCATAGATTTTAAAAGATTTATAGCTGCATGGAAAGCTGCCATGCAGAAAAGGACCTGGGGGTGTTGGTGGACAGCAGGATGACCATGAGCCAGCAATGTGCCCTTGCGGCCAAGAAGGCCAATGGCATCCTGGGGTGTATCAGAAGGGGTGGTTGTAGGTCAGAGAGGTTCTCCTTCCCCTCTACTCTGCCCTGGTGAGACCGCATCTGGAATATTGTGTCCAGTTCTGGGCCCCTCAGTTCAAGAAGGACAGGAACTGCTTGAAAGAGTCCAGCACAGAGCCACAAAGATGATGGAGGGAGTGGAGCATCTCCCTTATGAGGAGTGGCTGAGGGAGCTGGGTGTCTTTAGCTTAGAAAAGAGGAGACTAAGGGGTGACCTCATTCATGTTTATAAACTTGTAAAGGGCGAGTGTCAGGAGGAAGGAACCAGACTCTTCTCAGTGATGTCCAATGACAGGACAAGGAGCAATGGGTGCAAGCTGGAGCATAGGAGGTTAAACCTGAACATGAGGACAAACTTTTTTACTGTAAGGGTTACAGAGCACTGAACAGGCTGCCCAGAGAGGTTGTGGAGTCTCCTTCTCTGCAGACATTCAAAACCCGCCTGGACGTGTTCCTGTGCGACCTGGTCTGGATGATCCTGCTCTTGCAGGGGGATTGGACTGGATGATCTTTTGAGGTCTCTTCCAACTCCTAATATTCTGTGATTCTGTGATAACTGGATAGGAAGAGACTGGAGACACTGAGAGCCAGCCCTTAAGTGACTGATTTAAATGGCACTGCTTATTTTATTCATCAGCCATAGCAATAATTTATGGTTGACATTGTTGCAGGACTATCTTTTGACCTATATCCTTTGACATATCCTTTATTCCTGGTATCATTGTTTCTCAGAGCTTTTTGCTGATCATGTGGACTGCAAAAAGACACTTACATTGAGTGCTACTGCAGAATAAGTCCATTGTCTCAGAGATCTTATCTTTTTTGTCAAAGGCAAAAGAGTTGGAACATGTGAGAAAGAACAGTTGCTTGAGGGTAAACAACAAAGGTCTCGGCAGCAAAGAGATATGTAAGGAAAAAAGGGGGCTCTGCAGGCACTGGCTCAGGTGAACACTGATCATCAACAAGTCCCAGAGAAGACATAGTAGAAATGCGGGGGACTTGTTACCTGTTGGGATAAAGCTTCTGGTGAGTAACTCAGCACTGAAAGCAGTCTGGATAAAACCTCTTAGCAGAGAGAATACACTTGTAAAACAACAGACTTTACAGAAAACAGTCTCCCAAGGAAAATTTGGAAAATATATTAATAACTTGAATTACTCAACTGAGGAAAATGTTACATTTTGAAACTGTCAGTATCTTGGGGTTTTTTCACAATTATTTTGCTGGTTAGTTTGCTAAGGAAATTCCTCATTTACTGCTGAATATCCCTCAGAGGGTAGCTAGTAGCACTAACTAACATGTGTGAACGCTGTAGCCATTATAACTCATGCCAAAATCCAGCATGCCCAGTAACTCAGCAATTACTTTGTAGTAGGATCGACAACTTTCCCCATGAAAAGCATGGTGCTGGTTTCTTTGTCAAAAATCAGTGTCAGGAAGGGCCTGTTGAATTTGATGGTAATGGAAGGACGGAGAAGTCTGGTAAGGATGATGGCAGTTGTTCCTGCGGCCTCAGTTCCTGCCTCATTGACTTCCAGCAGGGCCTTGTGAATTGCCTGCAGAGAAAAGGAGCAAATTGTGTGGTCTATACACGGGACAGCAAGCAGGGGGTGAAGATGCACACTCTTATTACAGAATATTTAGGCAAAGAAAGGACTGATAAAACCCAATGGACCTGACATTCTTATATGGTAGATCTCCAACAGCCTGCAACAGGAGTGTTTTCCATGTCAAGACTGAACTGGGAGGGCCAGAAATATAAATGGGCACACTGTAAATGCAGCCTCATCAGTGCTAAGTAGAGGGGGATAACAACAGTCCATACACGGCTGGTATATTTTCTTAGATGGTTTGGACTTCCACTAGCAACACTTTCTGTGTTATTCCAAGGTTAATGGAAGACTGCTATTTAAATACTATCATAGGGGCGGTATTTGGCATCTCTGACACATATATATAACTGACATGGTAAAACTCTGCTCCTGCAAACTGGAAGCTTCCTGGAAACTTTGAGAATATTAAAAAATTAAGTACTACTCAACACAAATATCAGAATATACTCCTCACTTATACTTGAAAAAATTACATGTAAACAATCATATTGCAGTGTGAAGTAATCATTTAAAATCCTGTCCAACTTATCCATGTACTTAATATCCTGCCTTTTAATACAAAGGTGGGACAGCAGACCCTCTCTGTAGAAAAGCACAACTACAATGCAGGCTCCTACATATCACTGTGAGTTTTACTTATAGCTTCAGTTGGCCAAGGAGGGAAAGGAAGCCTTTAAAAATCCCATATATAATTGATTAGAGCAACCAACTGCCACCCCATCACCTCTGTCTGTTCACTTACTTGTGAAACCCGAAGATTACGACTGCCACTAATTCCAGACAGATCAGCATTGCCAGAGAACACTTCAGTAATGCCCATTTCCTTGAAGAGGTTTTCAACATCGTAAGACCCACTAATAGAAATCTTTGGTAACTGCAGATTTAATCTCCTGTTGAACAAAGAAAATGAAACAGTGGTGAAGCATTATGGCTTGTGTCATCCAGCAGGCAGGTTAGTACACAATTCAGGGACACTTGAAAGCATTCTTTTGATTGCTAGTGTGTTTGATGGTAGCACTCATAGTCCTGAGCAATTTTTGGCATCCAGCGATATACGCCACCTTCTTGTACCTACTTTTTCTCTTTGGTTTTGGAAAAAAGCATCACCCTCATTTCTTCATTGTCACTCTTGCATCCAAGTGCCAAGACATGCACATCTAGCAGAGTTTTCTGGCTATACAGCTACAGAGAGTAAGCAGACCAGCTGTAGAAAAACTAAAAGAAAGGTATAGGAGGATAAAATCTAAGACACAGTGAAGGAAATTGATTATGTTAGTAGCATGAAAGATGTATGGTAGCCCAAAGGTAGCCATGTAAGCCTTGCAGCAGTTGTTACAATGCTGAGTCCCCTTCTGTCAAGTCAGAGAGCCTGTAGTTGCTTATCAGCTCTGCTCTGCTCTGACTCATCTTCAGAATCACTTAAACACCCATTTTATGAACTCAGGACATCATATCCAGGAGAAGTAGATCTGAAATTAAAGCTTTATCTTAAAAATAATGTGTCCTCAAATATAGGAACCCATCTACCTAGAGTTACCTGGTCACAAGGCTGTTATCCCATTTACAAAGAGTTTCCTTGGAGAGAGCATCTTCCACTTGCTTCATCTGTCCATCATCGGGCAGAATGAGCAATGCTCGTGCAGTGCCCTGGTACGGCAGCTCTACCACCTCACAGGAGAGATCCTGGTCATAGAAACTGCCGTAGTTACTGTCACGCTGCATCATGTTGACTCTAACAGATGTGTTTGTGTTCACAAAGAAATCATCCTCATACGTACGCAAGGGATCAAAAGGCTTTTCCCAGGCAGCTAATGGGGGAAAAGAGAAGATGCATTCAAATGTGTGAAGATTATAAACAATATTTGATATTAATCAGATCAACCTAAATGTTTGAAAGCTGGAGGGCCATTTATGGGAGAAAAGGATCACTAAATCACTTCAACCTCCTGCATATCACAATAAAGCACTCAAGGTGTCCAGTAAGTTCAGCGTAGTCAGTGAGAGCAAGTCTTTTGTCTTGCTGAAAAACAACCAAAGGTTGATGAAGACCAATTGAGAGAGTACTGCTTCTATTGTGGCCATATGATCCCATCACTTGTGCCTTTTATATCATTTAAATTCAACCCCTTAAACATTCAGCCATAGGACCTTGTTATGCCTTTCCTGTTAGGCCATACCTGATGCAAGGTGATGGCACTCACCCTGGTGAGGAATTCCTCAACAAAATAAGGGATCCTGACATTCCAGCAGGGCTCCAGAAGCACAGCTCCTCAAAATGCCGAATCCCAAGTTCTCATGCAGCATACCTAGTAGATCTACCATAACACCGGGGGCCCTGGAAGTGCAAGGATGTCAGTCCACTAAAAGCTTGGCTGGCACATGCACTCACACAGGGATCTTAGAAACATCCTTAGTCGTTATGCTCTTGGACCAATGAGGCTGCATGCACTGGGCCCCTGGCTATGAGGCGCTTGACTAGAGTGGGACTTCTCTATCCTCAGCTTTTAAGCAAACTGGGCCAAAATCAAGCAATCAATATTTCTCAGCAATCAGATACCCTGCTTTTGGCCAGATCTAATCTTTACTTTGAAGATCCTGCACTGTTTAGCTCTTTCTCAAACAGTTCTAAATACTCACTCTGTTAATAAACCATCAAGAGCTCCCTACAATTTTGGTTTTGTATCAAAATAATGTATTGGAATATTATGTTAAATATCTTACCTTTAAAATAAATGTAGTTAACAAGAACCAATACAGTACTTGGATCAAGATGACCAATTAATTCAGGAATTTTTCCCTTAGTTTTCTCCTCTACATATTTATTGATTTGCCTCTTAGCTTCTTCTGGTTTATGGAAATCACTAGAAAAAAATTCTGCATCATAATATTGTCTGGTATTTTGTAAAAATGTCTCCTGTGGTTCATACCCAAGAGCTGTAAAAAGGGCATTCCCTATATTTAATGTGATGTTAACATGAGCACAGTTTAGTACTGCTAAAACTTTATGAAAACTTTCATGTATATCATGTGTGCGAGTCTCAGTCAGACTGTTAAAGCCCAGTCCTTCAAAAAGCTCAGACAGAGTGGTTGACTTGGCACCAAGAGCCAGCATGGCAAAAGCAGTTGAGATGCTCATGGGAGAAAAGAAAACATTTTTATCAGCTTCTTTTGCTATAGCCTGCTTGTAAAATCTAAATGCAAAATCTGCATAGTTAGAGCCTTGCTTGTAACAGTTATGTGTTAATAAATTTTCTGTTCCATCACGGAGATTCGTATTATTGACTTCGTGGCAAATGGCTTCATGATGGCAATGGGTTACGCAAAGAACAGCAAGGAGTAAACACAGGCACGGGAGATACTTCATCTTCTTTTTGAATTATTCTGTCACAAAATAAACAGTCATTAGATGAGCAGATGGTAATGATGAGCTTGGTAGTAAGAAATAATGAATAGTTTGTTAGCATAAATATTATGCAGTGCAACTGTAAATATCTAATGTACATAGGATATTTATAGTGACCCTGGACGCAATGTCAAATGTCATTAATAAATTCAACCAAATTCTAAATTGAAATATGAGGCATAATAAAATCACAATTTTGCATTGCAACTGCCATTAAAAGGCAATTTTCTTTATTTGCAGTGAAAGCATAGAGCCAAAGTCCATAATAATCTCTATTAACAATGCCATTATCTTCCCTGGATCATTGTTTCCTATGGGGCACATTTAAACAAACAAGTTACCATGAGGTAAGAGAGGGTGTGGGTTTCAAAGGCATCAAATACTTCACAGTACCTGCCCAATCGCAGGGTAATGTGAGTAATGTGAGGAAATGTGAGGCAGCTCACTTCTCACTGGAAGTGGGATACATTCCTTCACTTTCATCAGGGCAGCCGCACATGGACAGACAGTTATCATGGACTATCTGGTGCTTCTTAAATTTACACCCCTGTTTACTTCATGGTTACTTACTCACATGGCCAGTCATTGGCCACAGCTGAAAACTGATGGATGAAAGTCATCTACAAAAACTTCAAGGCAAAAGCCTGGAGCATCCTATATGCCATGGTAGCTGGGGGCACAAAAGTGGTTATAAAGATGCGTGGGCAGAAGCAGGTTTGCACCAGATGATGAGGTGCACGTTTGGAATGAAGGAACCCACCTTTTGGGGGCTGCAACAAATGTTTGCAACTTGTTAAATGGTGGTTTGCCCCTCGTCATGGGTTAACCTGTATGGGATGTGTGGCTCCTTCTAGAGACACAGGAAGGACCTGGGCCCAAGAGGAAAAGAGGAGCACAGATCCCATTTGAGAATCAAAGGACTCTCAGATTAATCCCTTTGGAGATGATGGGTTTCTTCGTTATACATGTACTCCTAATGCTGACATGATACACTTCACATGGGCCTCCTGCCCTCAATAGGAACTGGAAGAAGTCTCTAGTTTACTGAATTCAGTTCCTTGCTGTTCTAGGGAGGCATCTCATATAAACCCTCTTCAGAAACGTAACAAGCTATCTATGAAAATAAGCTGTTTGCTCTCACAACTTCTACATGAAAACATTTCCGGAACGTTTCTGCTGTTATGGCTCCTTTTCTTCTGGTTTCATGCCGACACAGCCTATTTGTATGCTATGTATGTATGCTTCCAGCTATGCATTATCCCATGTTCCGCCAAGACAAAGTTCTCTTGGCCTCTATTCATTCCCAGATGTGAAAGAGAACTGTATCTACTATCTAAACAAGATCTAGATAGAGTTTCTGAGGACAGCACAAGGTCCAGGGTTCCTGGTGACTAACCAGTTGCTTTATGTTTTAGTGGTATGGTGGCCTGTCTTGGTTTTATACCAAATGAATACACTAGATGAGAGTTCTCATATTTGCCAGGATCCGAGTATGCTGAGTATGTGTGAGAGCAGTGAAAACTGCTGTGACCTGCAGTAAGAAGGGGGAACACTAAATTTTAATTTCCTTAAAAAAAACCAAAAGATGGAGTATGGCCCTAGATGGGAATATGGTTCAACTACTTGGAACTCTTTAAGCAGAATTCTCGCTCTTTCTCTCAGCCAAAATACAGCCTTTATATACTGCAGACAAATGAAGCAACCATGTAGTACAGAGGGTGTTTTAAAGTACTTGCTGTTTAACATTTCATGGACTATTTTTCTCTAGTTATTTGAGATATTATGCACTTAGTTGAAAAAGAGGACAATTTTTGTCTGTCCATGACCACTTCCTGTGTCCAAACAGAGCTGAGCCTAAATTTCAAAGAATTTCTGAAGAAAAGAGTACATTTTTCTGCAGCAAGCTTATATTAGGCTTGGTTCTGTTTTCAACTTCTACTGTAACAGACCGGTTTAAAAAGTTCTCCTAGTATCGCAACTCTCTACAGAGATATTAAAGAATTATATCTACCAGAAACTGGAAAACACTGAATATTGTTATCAAGTTTTTCCCATGTGCTTTTCACTTTAGAGATTCTAATCACATTAATTTCAACATTTTGTAATTAGAAAATTTCATCCACAAATATTTTTTGTCACCGTTTTTAAGCTGAAGAAACTGGAAAGGCTTTATTGAATCTGGGCTGTGTTTCTTATATGCAAATTGGAAATTCAGAAAATAATTCTCTGCCAAACCACAGATTAGTTTATCCATGGGAATAAAAGGGGTAATTAAATTTAAACTGTGGCCTTCCACCCACCCCCTACACTGACCCCAGTCCTAATTAGAGAGCCTGGCCTTAGCAATACATTAGGTCAACTGAGAGTTTATAAATTGGACCTGGTTGTTCAGTCACTACTGGCATTATGCTAATTTCAAGTCACTGTGAAGGTTGTTTCCAACCTAAAAGGTGATTTCATCAGTATTCTGCTGTAACACCTACTTAATAAGTCCCCATGACTTCAAAGGTTGTTTCATTCTAATTTCATGCTAAGCATATTCCCCCAGAACAGCAGGTCCCACTAGTCTCTCACGTGTTTGCTTTATTAATATTTCACAGCAACATCCACACACAACCAAGTCAGAAGCAGACACATGAAATTAACCTAACACGAAAATCAGAAACCATCATTTGCAAGTCTCCAAGAAAAATGCACATGCAGTACTTACAAAACCAGAAGCCCTGCTGCGTTCATCTGACCATGCTGTTCTCCGCACTGCTACTTATACTGCTACATCATCTTCTGCTTAATTTCCATTGTTAAACATTAAACAGACCTGATAAAAATTAGAGCCAACTGAAAAAAAAGGAGGAAACAAAGCAAATATTGATGAAATAGGATTTCCGAGGATCATCTCTGCAATTCAGCCAATGGAGCTGACAGTCTTCAGCCATTTGAATAGTAGTCGTGACTTTCTGTCTGCTGCCTCTGACCATGTCGGGGAGCTTAGCACAAACATTGTGTAATTAGGACCCTACTGGAAACCAGGAGGTTGTGCCTGGAAGCACTGGAAATGGATGGTAACCTTGGTGCCAGAAGTCAGTCTTTCTGTGCCATGCTGCAGGATGCAAGGAGCTGATGGCCACACATCGCAGTAGCTCAGCGCTCTTCCAAAGTCTGACCACAGCCAAACCTTCCTCCTGATCCTCAGCCTGACTATGAACTCTGAACTAATGGCCTGTACCTTCTCAATCTGACTGTAATTGCACGCCACTGAGGGGTTATGTGACAGACATGTTTCCATGATGGGTTTCCTGCTCTGACTGACGTGGTCCCTTCATACGTCTAAGTTCTGGGTGCATCTGAGTTATTGCCCCAGGCAAGTGGTGGGAATACAAGTTACAAGCTGTTTTTTCTACTCCCACGTGTGCAGTATGTGCACATCCACTTCTCCTTCTCCTTGCTTCTCTTGCACAAACTGCAATTGTTCAAATGAAAAAAAGTACTGCTTGTTTCTCTTAACTTTTTACAATAGGAATAAAATGCTAGTGGACCAACCTGGCCAAATTTTTCCAGTTAACAACAAAGACCATGACTGAGCGGTGACATGAAATAAGTTTCCCCACTTGTGATGACTCTTTTTCCCGTATACTTGTTTACCCACATGTGTAATGTTGTCATTATAAACATAGATAAACATAGAGACAGAATGCAGATAAACCTTGTCTTGACACTCCCCTTCTTTGTTTCCCTCTCTGTTTCTTTTTCCCCTTTCCTTTTTACTTATTCTTTCTAATTCTAGCTGTAAAAGGTCACAAACACAGAGATTATTTTACTCATCAAAGCCTAAGTGAATGACAGGTCATAGTGGTCAAGGACGAACTGTGTTACAAAATGGTTATAAGCCTCTTGTTTTCTTTTTCATTTGTTAGGCCTTGTAATTACTGTTTTGTTTTTAATAATGTTAAGCTACATTTTAACAAGGCATTTCCCTGGCATTTCATTATAGCAGCAGCAATAAGGTGCTAGACCAGCTTTAAACTGCAATGACGAACAGATGCATGCATGCCAGGTACACCACGCACTGACAGCAGCCATTCACAATCCGACATCTCCACTGACCACAGTTACAACTCTCAAACTATGTCATGAAACCACCTTAACCAGATCCAAACTGGACATTCACCTACTGAACTAGGTCTTGCTTCTCTACTCCTTATTTTTAATAGGAATAAAAGTCTAAAATATTAAAATAACCAAACAACTGTGATCTATTACTCCTGAAAATTAAGACCACCATCAGCCAGTCTACATTACCCATGTCTTTTACTGCTGTGTACTTCATGTAGGTCAGTATCTATTCTGCATCCCAACTCACATTTTTACTTCTTTACAAGAAATAAACACATACAATATTTTATGTGTTTACCAACACCTTGCAAACAGCTTCCTGCCAGTTTGTTTTATTTTGAACAAATCATTCTGAAGTAGGTTTTAAGAGATTTTAGTTAACCAATGGATGGTATATTCGATGACAACAGAACCATTCATCTTGTCCAGTGTTTTTGTTATGTTTCCACAACTCAAGTCAGGAAATCATAGCTTTTTGTGTCAATTTAGTGACAGTAATAGCTGCACTGGGATTGTGGCTCACACATAGGTTACTTCAAGTATCAAAAAAATCTTTATCCCTTTGTTATTTATATCATAAGTAACAGAAAGATTTGTAAGTGTAAAGACCACAAAGGCCCTAAGTATATTGACATGGCAGCAATGTGAAGGAAACGGAGTGTTATATTAGAAAGGAAATGGGCATTGGCTTCCTCTTCCTTCCCCCCTGATAGCTTTGAGCTATTTAATTGTCTTTGGGAAGGATCAGACAGTCAGAGTGCAGGGAAAATTGTTAAGATTGAAGATGTAGGCATATCTGCTAAACTATGGTTCTTCCTGTTTGGATGAGGCATATAACAAAGACAAGAGGCCCAATCTGCACACAGTGGCCATGCCATGCTTCCAGTACTTCTTGAAGAATCTCCTTCACTGTCCTGCCAGGCAGGCAAAATTCATTAGTTTAGGGAGCAAATGTAAAATGGGGATGAAATGCAGTCTGTATACAGTGATAAGAACATTCACAAGGAGGGGGAAGTTGTGCTCACAAAACTGTTTTTCAGTTGAATCATATGTATGAAGTAAGTAGAGAACAGGGACTAGAATTTTTTTAAAAATATACCAATTGGCAATGACCTTTACTTAACAATCATCATCATTTTCTGGTTGGAAAACCAACACCAGTTACAAGTCATCTACTAAAACATAGGAGATGTGTTACATGCAAGGTGCATCAATAACTAAACCTACTGCAGCTTCAGAAGTGTGCAGGTTGACAGATACGACACAGGACCTATGACAGACTTGGGCCCGCCTGAAAAAGGGGCTCTAAGTAGGCAGGTTGAGTAGGCAGGTTGCTCTGACATTATAAAACTCTATTTAGACCCAAGAATCTTTCAAAAGAAGGCCTGTTTTTCATTATTTCTGCACGTAACAACTTCACCCTGGAGTTTCTTTTCAGACTTGAGTGTTTCTGTAATACTACTGTTAGTAACAAAATAGCATTCTGAGATTTTCATATCTGAATGACTTCCAACAGAGGGTCTTGAGAAAGAATAGTATGCATTCCATTTCCTTTTCCTTTTAACTCCAAAAATAGCTGACAAAATAACCATGCTGCAATCATATTGACTATGAAGATCTCAAAGAATATTTTCCATTACTCAAATACTGTTAAGGATACTTGAATGATTGTAGGATGGGATGGGCTGCCTGATGAGAGAACCACTGATTTGAAAGTTCAAGATTGCTATCTCTGTTGAGCAGCTCAGCTTTGGCCTTGGGAACATCATTAACACTGTCTGTTGGGCCTCATCTTTCTCATTTATAAGATAAAAATGACAAATCTATCTTCCTCACTGAGATAAGATGATGTGAAAATAAAAAAGTTACTTTCAATGTCCTTGAGCATAAGTTCATGTTTTTATTGAAGGCAGGATCATTCTTTTATCAGTTTGATACCATAGCACCTCCCTCAGTTACAGTGATGCACAATTTAGAAATCTGTGATCTGCAGGATGACACTTTATATAGACTCAAAGTGAAATTGGAAATGTTCTTCAGTTGTGAGCTTCCATAAAAAGTCCTCTTGACTTCATAGAAAGGGTCTTCCTTTCTGGTGCGCTTAGTACTTGCATCCAAGAGGTGCTGGCTACCAAGGTACATTACAGCATGGGAAGAGGTGATTAAGCACACATAAACAGCAAGTATTAATAGTCTGCATGCATCACACAACACTGCCCAAACCAACCCTTTTACCAGAATGTTTTCCTTCATGACTAGAAACTGCAAATATCTGTTGCCAGTACCTGCAACACAAGAATCTTGTACAGGAAAACAGAGAATGATAAGATCATTGTGCTCACTAAAAAGTTAAGGCCTTTTTCACCTTCCAGTCTGACCCAAGCACCATACCAGCAGGACGTGTTTCACCTCAACCTTTTCATCTACTGCCAGTCCAGTGTTGTGTTATTAAAATCATACTATTTACCTATGGTAAAGCACCTGAATCCCACTCTGACTGTTTAAACAAAGAAAGGAAGGATGATCATCCTCAGTCCATAGCTATAAGCAAACAGGAAGGTAAGTTTTTACAAAGTGAGCCAGTGACTGAGCTGGGAAGGGAAGCAGAAACTCCCAAGTCCCAGCCCAATGCTGTGTAACTACAGGCCCATCCTTCTTTCCTAATAATGTTCTTGCATTAAAGAAAGAAAGAAATTAATCAATTAATTATGGGTTTCCAACAGCAATATAGTACTTAAAATTGTAATAAATATGTGTCTATACAGCATGAAAATATAGTTAACAAGAGCGATCCCAATGAGTAATTCAAGACTTAGGCAACTAACATTATTTTGAAAGCCTTCATTAAAAAGTTCTTCTTCACCTTCCCATTCGGTCCACTGACCGTGCTATCTGGGACCATCTCATCTGAACTGCTTCCTTTACCTCCTCTGTACTCCTGAGTGATACCAAATCGAGTGCCTACCTTTAATCAGGCAGCTGATCAAGTAAGGCTGATCAAAGTGGATTGGAGTAAACAGCAATGACATTATTCTGTGACTCAGAAGCTCAGCCTCCCAAGTACACAATATGGATTTTGGCTAATGCTTAAAGAAAGGGCCCAGAAAATGGTCTTGCAAGCCACAGAGGCAATTTACCTTGCTTTTTACCGCCTGTCAGTCTCTCTACTCATACAGAACAGCTCTGTTGAAAATGAGGGTACAAATGCAGGAGACCACCAGGAAAAAACACAGAAGGGAGGTAGGTTTCAGTTTTATTTTTAATGTATATAGCATAGATTAAGCTTTGTTCTGGCCATTGCTTTTAACTATGTTGGGAGAAGATTTAGACCAACACCCCATAGCTCTTAAAAAATCCTAAATAAATACATAGACAAGCAAAAAAAGCCATTTTTCCATGTAATCAGCCATCACACAAGCATCTCAAATTTGTTAGTTTTATTTTAAAAATTATTGTTGGAATTGTGACTATTTCAGTACAGATAAAAATTTCCGTGTCCCAAACTAAACTCTACCCTGTCTGGTGTTGGCTCCTACATACTGATATCTGCTCTGACCTTCTTTTTCTGCCTTTCTTCACATCACCCACAGTCACCTGCAGACCACTCTCATCTCCTTGACACACCATGCCTCTACATCAGCTTGGAGAGCAATGGCCAAGAGACCCTGTTGAAGAATCACGGAGGAGGGCTTTCGCAAAGGATCCTTCATCAAATGTCAACCTTTGGGGACCAGGGAAAGCCCAGACTGAATTTCACAGAATACCCAGGTGCCTTCTTCCACAGAGCAGCAAAGAATTATGGCACTGCCAGGGCTGGGGTCAGCAAGGATGGGGCTCAGCCATAGAGAGCAAAAGGTTAATCAGGTCACGAGAACTTCTAGGTGACGATGTCCTGCTCTCAGGTTCATTGATCAGCCAGTGAGAGTATTTTTTTTTCCTTTATGATGCAATGCTTTTAAATTAGTGCCTTTGATAGAACTTAGGTGGGTGGAGATTATGGAAACCAGTTTGAACTGGTCTCCAGCCTTTGTGAATGCTCCAGCTCTCCTACCAATGATGACTGAATTAATCTCTTAACAAACACGTTTGTTTTTCTAATTCGCCTCCACACTCATAATTACTATAGCTCCATACCTAACACCCAAATATTACAGCACAGATGACACTTAGCATCTCCTGCTCTTCAGAGATCTCTGAACTATTGAGATCCCTCCTGAGGTAATTTGTGAGGCACAATTACTGGGATCTCCTCACCAGAAACAGAATCCTGCAAGTCAGGACTAAGCCTAAGAGGATTCACTGTCTTCAAAGGAGGCTTTTCTTTTACTTTTTGGGTTTTTTTTTTCTTTTTTTTTTTTTACCAGCATATTCTAAACACATTTCCTGTCATAGTTTAATGTAAAACCAGTTATTTCTACCACTGTTCCATGGGCACTCAGTGCACAGACAAAGCTAAGAAGTCCATCAATACTTTGAGCTGAGGATCCCACTCCGTCCCACTTCATCATTGATGGTAGTAGGCTTATAACTGAGCCACAACTTCAGCATTGTATTACTTTGAAACTACTTCCCAAATATTCACTTCCACTTTTATCTGGATCTAAGCAACTTCCCTAGATTGTACAAGTACTCAGATTCTTCCTGTAGCTCTCATTGTTCCCCTTAAAAATCCTTTCTCAGAAAAACTTCTTGGAAGTTTTTTGAGGGAGCAATTTCCATCAAATAAAGCAGAGTCAGAGAAATCAGAATATTTTCCAGAATGCATTGGCTTTGTGGACCTTTTTAAACAGAAATGATGAAAATATTCCACACTGATTTTTATTTTATAAGATACTATCAAGTGAGAAACTTTTCAACCATTTACCAACAGAATGGAAGAAAATTTCAAAACCATTTTCAGGAAAAATCTTAGTTCAATTTTTTGTCACAACTTTGGAAAATTCAACATCTTGAAATCTCTTGTGGAAAAGACATGTCATTTACTGAATATGAAGATAATACCAATATGGGACTAAACGCTATTGTAGATGAAGACTGACTGGAAAGAAATTGTTTACAATAGCATTTAGATCAGGCACTTATTTTTTCAAGTCAAGTTGGAAATCACTTCTGCATCAGTTACAGAGGACCTGAACAATGAGGAAGTAATTATTTTGCCACTCAAAGTTTTATTTATTTACCTTTTCATGGACTAAAAATAGATTGATCATATACTGTAATATATTGATACAGAGGAAAAATAGTTTAGAACTGGTATACTGAGAGCTAATTCACATTTAAAACATAAATTTTGAACAGGAAAGTTTGTTATGAATCTGATGGGAAAAACAGGCTAGTAATGAGATATTCCCATTAAAAATTATATGTCTATTTGATAGATAAATAAAAGAACAAACCCGAAAATGTTAGATAAAAGCCATGATAGATCTGATTAGAGTCTTTGTGTAGTTATACTGGCAAATAGTAAGGCATTGATGTGAATATATAAAGTAGGATCAATAATTGTAAAAATACCAAAATCGCAAATAAGCATACAAATTTACCTACCTCAAACATTCAAAGAAGTGGTAAATGTCTCATGTAAACTACCCAAAAAAACACACTTCTTTTTTGATAATGAACACTCCTAAACTACTGAGTCCTTTTAGTGGGCTTTGATTTTCAGTTATTTCCTACCAAACCACTGAGCTGAGAGAATTGTTGCTGTCACTTGAGGAAACAAAAATGCTTCTAGCTGCCAGCCCCATGCAGTTGTCTCAAACACCCTTGAGCATAACAGAAGGAAATAACACTTAGGCTTTGGCTGAGTTGAGCCCATACATACTCAGTATATGTACAGAAAAGATTAACCTATAAGCCATATAAATAGCCACACTTTGCGTAGACTAAAGGTTCATCTCGTTCAGTATCCAGCGCTGCACATAGTGGTTATGGTGTGGGCCTACCACAGCACAGGAGTACACTGATGTTCTCTTTTTCTCTCTTCCTTTCTTCTTATTCTCACTGCTTGGTTTGCTTTCTGACCAGCACTGTGCATGGAAATGACATATTCAGTGGCCTATCCAGCAACACAGCAAAATCTCTATCCTGAGTAGCAATGCCTAACCTAAAAGACCACCACACCAGATAAAAAACCAAGCACTTCTTTCCTCATATTGTTTGCTTTGTATTTATCTGCAGTGATTTTCCTCTGCCATTTTATCAGCCAGTCACTTAGTGCCATTAGATCCTTACCCATGAGCAAGGTGGGACCACCAGCAAAATGTATCAGTTCACAATTCATTAAATCCCTGGATGATCTCAGACTTCTCTGCATAACACATGCCTGAACTTATTGCTTATAAAGGGTCATCTCTCTCTTACCAGCTTAGGTTTTTTAAAGATTCTTTGTTGGGGAATCTCATCTTTTTTCTGAACTATGTAACATATATTAATTAAACCATTGTAATCCACACACATATTAACTCTTTCAAAGAATTCTTTGGTAAAGCCATGTTACTTCTTCTACTTCTTCCATATTTTGTCATACTTATCTGTATGACTACAAATTCTGCAATTTCTAAACTACATGTATCCTACTTGCACCCTTATTTTAACAACTTCTGTCACATTTGTATCTTAATACTCTGGTACAGCGACTAGTCTAGCTGACACATCACAGCGGAAAGCTTAACATTTTTCTTCTGGAGACAGCTAAGAGCTCTTGCACAAATGCTAAATAGTCCTGGCAATTTGGTGTTACCTGCTCTTTGATTTCTTTTCTGTTTCTTCTATTGTTACTTCAACTTGAAATAGTTGCTCTGGCTCAGCCACTGCAAAGGAAGTACATGTGCAATGGATTGACCTTTTCTGTTTTGCCATAGCACCTCTTTTACACTTTGAAGATTTACTGGCCCCCCAGGCTCTTTGACAGGTTTCTGATGTCTTTGAAAAAGAATATATTATTATATACTATGACTATGACTTTTGCGAGTTGGTTTTTTTTTTTTCCTCAAAGTTGTCCTTGTCCTTTCTTACTATATTTTTAAATTTAATGTCTTGGGGTTATTCTTTTATGTGGAGAGATATTCCCTGATTTGGAATCGAGATGTTCCCTGATTTGTTCCTTGATTTTGATAATTTTCTGAAGTTTTTCTTCATAATTCTAGTTTACTTTGCTGTGTAAATATGTATTTTCTTTTTTCCTTTTTAATTTAAGATTTTTTGGATTTAGATCCAAATACATTCCTATACATTTACAGGAAAGCAAGCAGCAAGATCTAGTTGTGTCAGAAAACTGTGACCTAACAAGATCTGCAGTGCTTCTAGATCCATATAAATTACAGAAGTGTGTAAGTACCTGTAGAAAAGCACCCTCTGTCAAGATTTTCCATGGATCCAGTGGCATAGTCAAAGACAAATGAAAATTAATTGAATGCATCTGGTTTTCAATTTAAGAAATACTAAATTTATTCTTCCTTATTGCCCAAGTTCACTGCCATACAGATGAGTTATTCTCCACTGTGATTTTAATTTGGAAGTGAATTCCTCTACAAAAAGCTGATAGCTTCTAGGCACTTTTCTTGTTTTCCTGTTCTAATCTCTTTTAAAATGTATGATCCAGATTACCCATATTTTGTTTATGGAATAACAGGAACCGCAGCTGAAAACACATGCTAAGACTGGTATTGTAGCTATTAGAGGGAGTCAAGAGAGAGCTTTTTGGAAGAGAGATGATGAGAGAGACACGTTGATAAGAGTAGAAGCAGCTGTCTATGGCCTTTGAAATAAACATCTCTGCATGAAAGAAATGTCCAACTTTCCTCAAATGGTCTCCTGTTAACATAGATAACCTACTATGTGCTGAACAGGGATTTACTGCTCAGGCCAAAGGCAGAGGGCTTCCTGAAGCTCATTAATGGCATTACCATGCTGATCTAATGTATATGAGCAGTATACTAACCGTTTGTTGACACTGGTCAAAAAAACCTTGCTTGAACCATACTTAATTCTTAACTGTGAATGACAGAAATAAAACAGCCAAATTAGAAACTTTTAAATGTAATGTTTATTCATTGTCATTCTTTTACCGTAGTACATTTGTCTGCATATTTCAAGGCTGTACAAAGGCTGGTCTTAATGTTTAATACCTATTAACAGACTAACCCATTTTAGTCAATAATTTACCCCTCCTGCAACCAGAGATCGGATATATACCATGAACATGAGCAAAGAAATAAAATACTGATAGATGTTGTGAAAAATAGAAGAAAAATATAGGAAAGTAAACAAGAAAAAAATAAATAAGCATGTGTATTATGAATGTGACTTTTAGTATTGTGTATCTTAATAGTGAAAACAGATCTTTATAATATTGTGGCTATACTAACCATGAAGGGAATGAGAAATAGAGTACCAATGTCATATTACTGGACAGTCTGGGAACAGAAGGGGTTATGTCAAAAGACACGGTAAGTGTCACTGATGGGGTAAAGGTGTTACTGGTAGGGTACTTGATCCTACAAACAATACTGGAATGGTGCTTACTACCATGGGTAATCTCCCAAGACCAGATGGTAATGGTACAGGCACTGGCACCAAGGGAACACGACTTGGGTTTCCTGCTGCCTGGGGGCTTCTAGAAGCTGGCTTAAGTGCAGACATAGACTCAAAGTAGACTTCTGGCTGCTCTGAGCTGTGTACCTGGTTCACAAAGGTCGGCTCCAGGGCACTGAACTGCAGAGATCTGATCTACCTCTTATTTTCTTAGACCAAATCCTTAGACCCTCTGATGCTTGCCCTGGAATGAGTCCTGATTGCAAACTCTCACAAAAACAGTGGGTAGGCCAGTATATATCTGCAGGGCAAAAACACACCTTCTCCGGGACCCCTTTGCAGCAGCCTCACTGGGACGAAAGGCAAGGATGCAATAGATTCACTGGACAACACTGGAACTATGCAAGATAGTAAGTATTATGCATGTTAAGATCTATGCTAGATATGAACTTCATGTTGGTAGGAAAATGGGCACAAGTAGTCAAGTGCTGTAACTTGTACCCATTCATCAGTCAACGCATGAAAAAAAAGGTGAGAAGGCAGCCATGAGGGAAGAAGCAAGCTTACACAACCCTCTCCACCCACGTGCTCCTCATCATCCCTGCTACAACATGTATCTATGCTGTCAGTATCACACAGGCCTAGTTTGTCCCAGATCTAATGACAGTTCTGCCTGAATGCAACCTTCTTAAAAAAAAAAATAAAAAAAACCAAGGCCCAAACAAACATGCAACCATGACAACTTAAATTGATGAAGAGTCTCATCTACAAAAAAACAGTAAGTAACATCAGTTAAGAGGTGGAGAGCCCCTTGAAGCCATGCCATACTCATCAGGTCAAACACTTGGTTTAACAGTGGTGATCACCCCATACCTAACATGAACATCAACTTAATTTTTTTTCAGAGGGTTCACAATTTTTCCCATGAAGACTAAAACGTTATCCTTCCTTATGACCAATAAGAAGGCCCTGTTGAAATTAATGGTAGTCGGAACAGACATAGGCACTATTTCCATGCCTGTGGCAGCTGCTGCTTCAGTGCCAGTCTCATCCACCTTTACCACAGCCTTATGGATAGCCTGTGAAGAAACAGATAAGTTACAAGTCAAGGGGGTACAGAACAAGTCACCTAAATAACAACTTCAGCTAAAAGAGCCCGAAGATATTACTGGTAAGAAACAAGCATCAGAGGGACTGGTGTGAGTCCACTGCACGAAGAGCGAAGTTGGAAAAAAAAATCAGCAGGCTACATGCTTTCTCAGCCCCAGAGAGGAAAATCCCATCTCCAGTGTAGAGGTATGTCCCTGCTAGTAAAAATATTTGCTTTGTTTCTTATTCCCTGCTCCCACTTATCCTGATCTGTGGGGCTAGACTAAAGGTCAAAAGAGCACAATAGTATATATCTGTTCATATAGTTGAAGAATTAACATGAAGATTAGTGCAATGAATAGCATCCTGCAATTGTTTTCCATGTTCCTTAAAGTCTTGGAAGAAATGGGAGCGAAGGAGAAGGGCCAGAAATGGAGGACTAGAGAAACATGTGAGTTTTAGCTTGCAAAATCAAGACCACTAATTCACCAACTTCCACCTAAGGTCCTGGACCTAGTTGTTTTGTTCATATTAGACAGTGAAATTTGCAATGATTGTCAGATTTAAACTCTAGATTTATTGAAATATGACTTATCTGTAGCTTTTACCTGGGCCTGGCAGTAATGAGACTCTGCTCATAGGCTTGAAGCCAAATGTTTTTAATAACCGCATTTTCCTTTCTCCCAAACATTTAAATTAAGCGCTGTTTTTTCTCTCCCCTCTATAAAACACCAGCAATGATACATCCTACAGCTCCCTACTTGCCCAGAGGCAGTCTAAAGAAGGCAGACACAAACAGAAGCAGCAATGTAATAACTGCAACATCATGCCACAGGAGGGTACCAAGGTGTGGAGAGGCAATGTTTTGGTCATGTCTGTTTTATAAGGCTGCCCCACACAGATCAAAAAGATCTCCTAAATTAAAAAATTACAGGCTTATAACCTGCCCTAACACAATTGCACTGACAGCACAAGTAACAAGGGTGAAATACTCTGTATCCCAACATTTGCCTTTTCATGTGAAGCAAAGCCTCTTTGTATGAGTTTTGCACTATGAATGGTTGTAAAGAAAGTGATGTAAGTATCAGCAACCACAGGCCCATAAAACAAAAAGCAGTATGACTTACCTGGGAAAGTCTGTGCTGGGGCTGCCCAGTGACCCCAGACAGGTCAGCCTTATCAGTGAATATATCCATGATGCCCATTGTATATAATAGGTTTTTTAGGTCATATGTCCCATAAAGAGTGAATTTTGGAAGATACAAATTTACTGAGCCTCTAGAAAAGAAAGACAAGAATATGGTGAAACTTTTGATCAGATATTACAGTATAACGCAGACTCTTGAAGAGAGAAACACACTTTGCTTTCTCCCCAGACACGTTGCTCACTGGCTCTTTCTAGCCTACATGGAAGATGTATAGCAATATAAATTTGGAGAGAATAAAAGGTTTATAACAATATTGAAAGGCTGGTTGAGAGGCTAGGGTTGTATGCTGCTGCTCACTCTGCAGTGAGCCAACACATGAACAGTGAGATTGACCCAGCAATCATTCAGCACAACAATACAGAACATACATATATATGTGCAGATATATATATATATGTATTCTTCTCCCTAAGAATCTTCATCTGTCATTTGCAGAGGTTAGTGGTATTTTATGCATTCTGCTGGAAGCACCTTAATCATGTGTCACTACTGAGGATACAGAGGATTCACCTTATGAAAAAATGAGTCTTTTAGGTATCTCAGACTGGACACAAAAAAATCCAACTCATCCAAGTTTACCGTTTACTATTGAAAAGTGAAAAAAATGCTGACCTTGTGTGTCTATCATCTAAATCAGGACAGAAAAGCTGAAAAGATATACCAAAGGAGCAGGGCAATATGTGGTGGTGATTGTATAGATGACAAAGTGAAAAACAAAAGCACATTGATGGAATCTAGTTACTCAACAGGTAATTCTTTTTCTATGTCAAGTTCAATGTCTGATTTATTAAACTTTTTTTGAAAGCAACTAGTTCACTGCTTTCCATAAATTAATCAAAGCTCTATATTTCTGACTCATTTCTTCCTTGTGCTTTCAGTAAGGAATTAACAATTCAAAGGTTAAACCCAACATTTACAGCTAGAAGCAGCAGAATGAGTCAGAGGTTAGTGGTAATACTGGCAGTAAATACTGTTTTCTGGTGAGAAACCAGGACGACTGTCCAGGGTTCCAGGTCAGGGAGATGTGGCACACTTCATGAAGCTAGCCAAAGAGCAAGTCAACCAACAGACACGTGGAAAGGGATAGAAAGGGGTGGAAAGGGATAGAAAGGGATGGAAAGGGATGGAAAGAGCCCATAGCTCCAGCACAGTACAGCATCTGAAGCCAAGTCTGGCTGGTACCCAAAAATGAGAGTGCTAGTGGGTTGATAACAGGTTGCCGATCTCTAACTTCTGTCTAATTTCTGACTGTGCTGATTGTTGTCTCAAGTGAGGGTGCAACTGTCATTGAATCATCTGTCTTGCTATTACATAGACTCATCCACAAGCCCCCTCTTGGTTTCAACTTGCAGAAGAGGGAAAGCCGTAGGCACACAGCAACAATGCGATCAGGCATAAAGCCCTGTGTTACACTTTCCAGAAGAGAAACTGATGTTTTCTCTGCAGTTCAGACATTAAATAGATCTCAGCTGTCTGTACTGGGAATAATTCGGAATTATTCCCTGTTCAGCAGCCAACAGTAATGAAAAGTGTTCCTCACAAGGCTTCTGCATCTCATGTTAACGTAAGTTTACAAATAAAGAAACAGGGACAAAAATATCTTGCCCACTGTCCTTAATCATCCCATATCATCCATCAAACCCATTTATAAAGACCACCCAGAGACTCCAAATAATAAAAAGGCAACCAGTTGATTTGAAAATCAGAGGGGAAAAGAAGACTTTCTGTCATTTTCCAGGAGAGAACACTCATGATGAAAAATGAGGAGCAGTGTGAAACAAGCTCGTCTTTGACAGTGATGCCTTTTTATATTATTTGTTATACATCTCCCATTCATGGCTTTCAGGAAGATTATTCCAGTTTGGGGAGGTGGGAAGAGGATGGGGAGAGGAGATATAAAACCTCTCCAGTTGTACTTAGTATCCTTCTGCTGATTTTAAAGACAATTGTGTTTCTTTGACAAATGTGATTCATAAGCATCTTGATTCACCATCTTAATTGTCCTGTAGTGATTTTAGTCATCAGCCACATAGCTGCTCACAGAAGTTTCACAACTGTGAAGGTGCACAGAGAATTACTCTTTTCTGTCTTTTTTTTTCCTTTTTGATGGAAAAAGTTTTTGATTCTTTTGATAATATTTATCAGTGAATCAGAGTTAAGAGCATGACACTGGTTTTGTTTTTCAGTATTAGCAAGTCATTTTTGTCTTAACAATTGGTTACCTGAAACACTATTTTCAAATGTGTATGTGTGAAGGTCTCTAATGTGACACATTGGATTCATAAATGAACACAAGGGCTTGATTCTGTAAATCTGTTGTGCCTGTGGTTGTACACATCAAAGGCTACTACTACACATGATACTAAATGGAAGGAATCTAAAGGTGTTTTTAGAAAGCACATAACCATTCTTCCTTCTAGTCTCAAAGTTACCTCAAAGCAAGTGTTGCTTATTCCCAGTTTGCCTTCCTACATCTTCAGACAGCTTGAATACAGTGGCTCTGCAATGTGCCAGCTGCTCTATACACTTATCATTGAGCTTTGCCCTCACAATTCTCAAATGAAAGTTACCAATTCAGTGTTAATTACTGGTAACTGTAATAGGCAGAAAGGAAGCAAGAGACAAGAAAAAAGGCTGAAGTGCTAGGAATTTACTTGTAAATAGGAGAGGGCAGGGGATCTTTCTCAAAAAAAGTGAGATGAGGTCTTAAGGTAACAAACTGGGGGCTATGGAGAACTGAAGTGTGGAAACAAAATGCAGAAACAGCAAAAGTCCTACAGCTGTGCAAGTTTTCACTTTG
The DNA here is from genome assembly GCF_000695765.1 of Mesitornis unicolor. Taxonomy (NCBI): domain Eukaryota; kingdom Metazoa; phylum Chordata; class Aves; order Mesitornithiformes; family Mesitornithidae; genus Mesitornis; species Mesitornis unicolor. The sequence continues at coordinate 73,650 of NW_010186810.1, read as the reverse complement.
TGCAGTACTGAATGTGAAAACAGAGACACCAAAAAGCCAGATTTCACTTTGATCAGTGGGAATTTTTCTGTAAATTAAAACATAACTAAAAATTGTATTCTGATACAGCAGACGGAAACTGATGTGTCTCCTTGCCTACCATCTGTACCAAAAACCACAGAATTTTACCTTGGTTGGACTAATGTTTTCCACCTTGCCATATGTTCACAAGACAATTTTTTCTCCAGCTTCTTCATTCTTCCGGGATCGGGCAGAATAAAATACGCTGATGCACCTCCTTTGTAATCCATTTGCACCACAGTGGAAGACAGCTCTTCGTCATAGCCGTGCTTGAACAGGCCCATTCCAAACATCATCGGAACTTGGATGGCCTTGTTCCCATCCACAAAGAATTTGTTCTTTTTAGTGTACTTTGGATCAAAAGGTTTTTCCCATTCAGCTTGAAATACAAGAGACAAGAGTTATAGGGTATTTTGAGGACATGAAACTATAGGACATATCACCATAGGACATATTCATAGATGACAGAAAGTGGTACAGCTGGATCAGCTTCAAAGACAAACCAGTTTGCAAAGAGCTCTTGACCTTACTGAACACTCAGAACAATTCAACAACACCACACAGTAGTCATAGTGTGATGTAAAAAACTCCCTCAGATCTCACAGCAGGCTGCAATATCCTTCATTTAGATGAGATACTGAGTGTTTTAGTGTGCTCTTTTCCTCCATGACAACAGTTTTAAGGAACTTTTAAAGCCCTCGTATGATGCAACCTTTAAATGAGAGCTCAGAAGAAGAAAGATACTCTCCTTTCTGTATTCCCACACCAAAATAGACTTGTAAAGGGTGACACAAGGGATGACTTCTCCGGAGAAATGAAGGGATTCAGGTTGCTTGCAGAGGGAACGGTTTTATATGCCACTTCAATTGACGGCCAATAAGGTCATGATAATTCTACCATGTTGCTGGGTTTAAAAACAAAACAACAACAGAAACCTTTTGTACTGTCATGCTCACAATAGTAAAATTCCAAAGGCTGCTCGCTTAGTTATAGTGAAACAAACTGATTCTTATCCTCAGTGGAGAGAAATTTCTAAGCTAAATTCCAGCTATCCACCTCATTCATTTCAGAGACTGAGCATGACTTTGAAAAAAGGGGGAAAGTTGAGGGTGCTAAAGTAGATTTTGCCTTCTCGAACAAACCAAATTTTTTATCAGATTTAGTGGGCAAAGGCAGATCCACGATGCTAAGTAAAAGAAGTGCCATGAGGCAAACCATGAAACAAGATACAGCCCCTTTTGTCTTCTGATTCTTATTTGAATAATGATTACTAGACAGCTTGGTGCAAATGAAATAATTATCATCGTCTGTTTCCATCATCTGTGAAATAGACATAAATAGCACTTATTTAATATTCAGACTTAGTGCATGTCTTGGGCTCTGAAAATATAAATTGACAACTGCCAATACTCTGAGACAGGAAAAAATGTTAGTTTTATGTTTCTTCATTAGCAGTGACTTCTTCTATCATCAGATATATAACAGGCAGAAGTGACATGCTTAAGGAAAAAGAATAAATAAAAAGCAGAATGAGTTACAGAAACATGAATGACACAAGTCCTGAAATACTCAAACAACATTTATCTAGTGCTCAACTCAGGGTAAAAAGCAACTTCATAAGGAGCTTTGCTTGATTATAAACTGAGTTGGATGTTAGGATTTAGCACACAGATTAGACAGAGGTGATAGTCACTAATCCTTTCCTCCTGCTTCAGAGGAACTCTCATTCCTATGCTCTCCTGTCTCTTAGGAGGTTGCTTTCTAGGGATGGCAACTTTCTCAAAATCTTCACGATGTTCAAGTGGATGAACAAACCCTATGCTACAATACTTTGTGGTGATCAGCTCAGTAAGGGTATGGTAAGAGACTGGTGTACTGTAGTGGCATAGCATGCCCGCTGGCTGAAAGACAGGAAAATATTGCCAGGCTTCTGTCCTTAGGGAAGGACTTCCACACCACACCATAAAAAAATGAGGAGAGTCACCAGAACTATGCAAGGAGGTTGTAATGCACAGAGAGTAGACAAGAGCCTAGAAGTGTAGACTGATTATAAATGTACTGAGCTTTAGAGATCCTCTCAAGATTAATCCCAGCCTCTAGATTAATTAGCATTAGTCTACTCTCAATTTCAAGATAAAAATCCTTATTATTGCTGTTAATGCCATTCTTTAATCTATTTCCTTTAAAACTGAAGAATTAAAACTGAATCTCCACTATCTTTGGAGGAGCTGGGCAATGATTTTGGTAACAAGAACCAATATCTCATGTCAAACTAAGCTTATTTTTAGAACATGTAAAAGTTAACTGTAATACATAGTTATCTTTAATACAAGATTTCTCAGGCTTTTGTCCACATTGTGCTACTAAATCTATTGCTCCTTCTTCAAAACGCTTTCAGTAAAAGAAAAAAATCAACAACTTTTTTGTTTTGAAAGACATGCCTGATGCTAAATAAAAGCCTTTCAAGTATGCGTTCAAGAGAATTGAGAGACGTCAATCATTTGTATTCCAAACAGCTCCTTTTAGCTGTGGCCAAATCTTCAGAGATTAACACAAGGAGCAGAGATACAGATGAAAAGCAAAACAAAACAAAAATATGGGTTTTCATTACTTTGTGGGGGGGAAGTCTTATATTGGGGAGGAGAGTGGAAGCATCCAGGTTAATAGTTTTTAAACAGCAGCGTTTCTTTTAAAGGATTATAATTTCTAATACATTCTCTCTGTTTCAATTAAAAAGCTTAATGAATTTTTTTATCAGATAAATACAGAACATTATTTTTCTGAGTACAATTGCTTTGTTTTCAGAATACATTAAAATGAGTAAGAGAGAGAAGGTTTGAAAGAAGACACAATATCTGTTATTAGACCACTGATTGAACCTTACAGCCTTGCTCCTCTTCTTCTCATTGGACCAGCAGTCTGAAAAGCTCTGGGAAGATCTGTAGACTGTATCTAAGCTGACTGCACAAGTTAATTAAGAAAAACAAGCTTATTGTCATTAGGCTTGTATTTGATACTGGTGGGTCCATCTTGTCACTGGAAAATATTAGAATCTACAAATCAAAAAAAAAAAGGTTGAAAATCTATCCCTCTAGACATGTCAGGACTACAGCCATACTATCAGTAAAGGCATAGCTAATAAAAAAAATAAAAAGGAGAACGTGTGTGTGAAACTAAAGCCACTGTTACACATTTAGCTGTGGACACATGCACACACTCAGTAACAGCAAAACTATTGAGTAAACATATTTTCTTTTAGGTAAGATGCTAAGTTTTACTTTAACAGTGTCCTCTGAATTAAACTCTGAACTTGCTAAACAAAAAAGCACCTCAAGTGGATTTCAAATTACTTCCTAACCAACAAAGAGTGTAATAAACTGTTTAAATCCTCCTAGATTCCATAGGGTTAGATGCTTTACTGAATGTCTTCATCTAAGTATCTTTCACTTAATCTTCAACAGAAAAGAAATGTATATATTAAAAGATACATAAAAAAACGCCATACATTTTGCTAGGAATTATCATCAGTGTCAATCAGAACATAATTTCTAATAGTTTTGCTTCTAATTAAGTGCAAGTGAGGACCCAAAGGAAAACAAGATGCGAGTCCACCTGCAAAACCATATTGTAAAAAAAGGTGATGAAGTCCACGACTGACCTGAGGAAATAATGTATGAAGTGAAGTAGGAGAATATTGTATGTATATCTTACCATTAAAATAAATATAGCTAATAAGGAGAATTTCAGTAAGTGGATCAAGGTTGTTTATCAGGTCCTTGATTTTCCCATTGGTTCTTCCAGCTACATATTCATTGATCTTTATCTGGGCTTGATCAGCCCTCTTGAAGTTCATAGGATAAACTTCTCCTTCATAGAATTTTCTGAGATTATTTAAAAATCTCTCTTGTGGCTTCAGTTGGTCAAGCACAAACAGGACATTTCCCATATTCAGCTGTAACCCATTATTCTTTCTGTTAATCATTTGCATGAGTTGACGATAACCTTCATGTATTTCATTTTCAGAAATCTGACGTGGGTTAAAGCTAAGGACCCTAAGAATCTGTGTCAGCGTGTCTGATCTGGCACCCAGCGTCATCATCGAAAAGGCAGTAGAGATGCTCAAAGGAGAGAAGAAAACATTCTGATTGCTCTCAGAAGAAATCTCTTTGTAGAAGCAACATGCAAACTGACAGATGCTGTTCCCTACAATCTGCTGTGGCATGTTTCGGTTTTGCTGGCCTCTTTGATTTTGGTTTCTTACGCCTTGGTTGTTAGGCTCAGAACAATAACGGTTGGAATGAATCCCAACAATTAAAAGACACAGGAAAAACAACATCTTCATTTTTGTATAACTCTGTAAAAGAAGAAAATAAAAATTACATTTGGCTTACAAGTCTTTTTACCTTGTGCTTAGCAATAAGTCAATCCCTTCACTGTACAGACCTGGCTTGGTACCAGTGATCCCAAGCCATTTGAATTCAGGGACACTGGCTTTCTATTTCAGGGAAGTAGACTCCAGAAAATTACTCAACCTACTGAAGAAGTTATGAAAGAATAAAAAATTAAAGTTAAAGAAGGATGAAGTAATACCAAAGACGCCCTCATTAAGGTTAGGCTACAATTCCTTTGAAACTCTTTTTTTCCCAGTGTTCTGCTTTTAATGTTGCTTTAAGTGATAAAAAGCTGTACATCAAAAGTAGAGATCTATAGAGCAGAAAGTAAGGGAGCCAGTCAAAGCTAGTCAGTTAAATTTAGCAAGATGAAAAATCAAAGAAGAAGAAAGTCGCAATATTTATCCCTTGCAAGAATTAAAATATTATCATATTTTTGACTGGGCTGCATGTAAACATAAGGCAGGCACCAGAGAGAAAGTAAATGCACTCGTTAATGAGGAAATGATGAACATTTACAGTGATTCCATAGAGCTTGAACAATTGAGCACCATTAAAAACCAAACCAAACCAAAACATAACTTCCTCAAAACTAACAAAAGAGATAAATATAGTTTGAGTAACCAGGGACTTATCAAGATCCTGGAAATACAGTGTTGCTTATTAAGAAAGGGAAAATGAGTATGTACACAGAACAACAAATGGAAACAAGTGCGTCTGATGCATGCAAAGCTATGTCCAGCTCAGTGACTGAACTCAATCACCTAAACATTAAAAAAATAAAAAAATAAAAAAATAGAGGAAACTCTAGAACAAGCATGGTGTTTTTCATCAGAAAGATAGCAAAGGGTGATTTTGGCAGAGAAGGCTGCAATGGGGAAACGAGCGAATTCTGGAGGAACAAAGACACTAAAAGATACAAGTAGAACAGGAAAGCCTTTTCCAGAGTGGCACGGACACCATCCATTCCACATCTGTGGGAACTCTGATAACTCTAGAAATTAACACTAACTGTCCCACACTTGGTGCAACAACTTTTGCCAACAGACAGAAGGAAGTAAAGATGTGGAATATATGGAAATCCAGAACATCTTCCTGTGGTATGTGATCACTTTACCTACAGGATCTTTAATAAAAGAAAGTACTCTCTAGAGGATAATGTAAGGATTTTTCAAAGGGGAAAAATATCATAGGTTTCTGACTTGCAAAAAGAAATAGTATTCAGATTCATGCCTTGTAAAATTGTTGAATACTTATCAGCTCCCACCATGACCCCACATTCGTGTTCTCCACTTTACAGTGATTCTCCAAAATTTAGTGAACTCAGAATGTTCATCTCTGCTTTAATAATACCTGCTATAAATATTCCTTAATTCATACCCTTTGCATATCATGGTTATATCAACAATACTATCACTAGGAAGGGCCTGAGCCTGATGACAAACCACTTTCAGACGGTTCACTTTCATATCCAGAACACATTTAAATTTGAGCTCTTTGATTTGTTTGTCACTTGCTCCACCATCACTAATTCTTCTAGCCTACACCTCTATCCACAGCTTCTTTTTTCCAAGTTCTGGAGGCTTTAGAGATCAAACCTTAAGTCCCCACTTCCATTTCATTTCATGCTCTGCATTTGTTATTATCATCCATTTACTTAATTTAACTCTCTAAAACATTTTGATGTGCAGTTTTCCTAAAAAAAACTGAGTTGTGCTGTACAAACATGACTATCTGACAAAGGACTTATCTTTTCTATTTAAAAAAACCCAACAAAACAACAAAACCACAATAAATCAATATAAAAAGCTTTAAATTGCAACTTGAATATGAACATGGTAATTTCATGGTAATTGATTATTCAGAATCTGTTATCCTGCATAAAACGTTTGACAGTTTTTCTACAGAAAAAAAATGCATTACTTACAGTAGAGTCAAAAGGGTCCTGTTGTATTACCAGGTCTGCACAGGTCCTTGCTCGGTTGTTTATGCTGCTGAACACAAAGCAGGGTATCCTCTAGTAAAGGTTAAGATCATCTAAGGGCTCTGACTCATACATTATAATTTTAGAGATTAGGTAGTGCAAACAATGTTGAAACTAGTTTTACTGGACACCTAACTTTGCTGAATATATGTTTCACACGTGACTTTTTATTATTCATGACTATCTGATCGCCCTGGTTAGATTCAAACTGATTTTCCTCAGACTGAACCTACTGTTTCTTAATATCAGACATTCACACACACCTCAGTTGCCCAGATCTACTGTTTTATGAACAAGGCAGTCATCAGAAGTAGTAACTACAAAGAAATATCTTGAATGTGTTTTCCAGTGGCTATGGCATTGCTGCCACAAAGGCAGGAGGACAAGGCTTGATGCACTGGGACAATGTGAATTTTTGTGACTTAGCCTACTTGTCTCCTCCATACCCATGTCTGGCCTTGATCGTCTCCCAGTGAAGTCAATGATGATTCTAATAGGCGCTGGGCCTAAAAGACTGTTTTGCCACAGTGGCAAACACTGCCGTAAATGTGCCTGAGGATCCACTCCCACACGGGGAATCCGCTGGCAGCAAGAGCTGTGATAGCGACTCCCAGAACACTCACACAGCCCTGTGCCCCTGGAAGAAGGAATGCAGCTGAGGTGCCATCGCACGCAGGTGATCCCGGTTACAAGTATGGCCTGAGGACAGGGGGCGGAAGCCTAGGGACGTGGGTGTTAAATAGAGCAAGTCTTTAGACCAGCTTACTATCTTGTGATCTGGGATGCAGGGAGCGGGCCCCTCTGATCGTGTGCCAAGTTCAGCTGGGTCAGATCAGACGGCCTGCTACCTTGTGCTCAGATCTACCCATGACAACAAACTCCTGCAATAATCTCCCACTGGGGCAAATTGGTGGGCATAGAGTGACAGAGGCGTTGAAGAAGGGACCTCTGGAAACCACCTAGTCCAACCCCTTGTTCAGAGCAGGGTCAGCTACAGCAAGGTGCTCAGAACAGTGTCCAGCTGGGTTTTGACTTCCTCCAATAATGAAGATTCCACAGTCTCTCTGGGCAACCTGTTTGAGTGTTTCACAACACTGACACTAAAACAGGTTTTCTCTACATTTGAAAGTTTCTCATTCTCCCTTGTCCTGCCACTGGATGCCACTGAGAAGAGACTGTCTCTTTCTTGTCTTCTTCCATCAAAAATTAGGTATGTATACACATTGGTAAGATCCCCACAGGCCTTTTCTTCTCTGGGCTAAGCAGTTCCAGCTCTCTCAACCTCTCCTCAAACATTAGATGCTACAATGCCTCAGTCACCTTTGTGGCACTTCACTGGATTCAGGCCTTGTCCTTCTTGCACTGGGGAGCCCAGCACTGTGTCCATTCCTCCAGACGCATACACCGGTGATGAGTAGAGAGAAAGGATTACTTGCCTTGACCTGCAGCAGTGCTGCTTTTAATGCAGCTCAAGATGGTGCTGGCTGCATATCCTGCAAGAGCTTACTGCTGGCTCATGGTCTACTTGGTGTCTACCAGGAGTGCCAGACCCTCAAGCACAGCATCTCACATCTCCATTTCTAAAACTAGGGTAATATTTTCTCTCATTTTCCCTTCCAAATGCAAGCATTTTCGAGGAGGGACCAACCCTCACTATACACAAAAGAGATGGAGTGCTCAATGCTGTTTCTAAGCACAAGTGAAACACTAACCACAGCAATAACTCAGCAATATTTTCTGGGAGGCAAAGATGCAACCAGAGAAAGTTGTTGATTATTATGACCTATCAAGCGACTCAACAGATTGCAAAAAAAGCCTCTTAAACAAGTTGCTTATGAACTAAAGCTTGAGAAATAGAGGGCTCTGAGGCAGTATATGGAACTAGCATATGAAGTCTTCTTAACACATAGCACACATCTGAAAGAGAACTTGACATACTGTTTTCCCTGCTTCTTGTATAAATAAGGGCCAAGAATCTCACTTAAAGCTAACTTTTAATAATGGGCTGCAGTTTTCACGGTATATAAAAACTGATTTCTGATGAAGGAAGGAAGGAAGCCCAATTAAATACAGACGCCATGCTAATGACAAGGTGATGGATGAATGACTAAGCTAGATTCGAACACACCTAGACCACACCTCAGGACACTTGTGAGAGAACGCTTGCTACTGAACATGGAAGAGACTGCCCTATGATTGGAAAGAAAACAGAGAAAATCAATACAGAATCTATTTATATGAATAATGTGAATCTCTGAACACCACTATTAAAGAAAGCCCAAATTTGTCTTCCATGTCTTTCCACTGTCAAGCCATGAGAGAGAAGGTAAAGACTCCTTTACCAAGTTGGTAACCAAAATTGGTTCCTGACCCAACTTCATAAATTCTGTATTTGATGAAAAAGCTTCAACAACTATAAACAATCATCTATGTCGTAACTATAGGCAGAATACTGAAGAATTCAGCCATTTTTTTCAGTTTTGAAGATTGGAATATTTCAGAGTAGCATTGTGTGTGTTGAAGATGTGGTATGGGTGGTGAACAGGAAATTCCCTCACTTACGCTGGGGACTTTTCTGAAAGTTCACATGGCTCTTAACACACTCTGTTTGTATGTTCTTAAGCCCAGCTGGCAAAATTTAATGTAAATACACCTGCTTTGAGCAAGGAGGTTGAAAGAGGTTTGTTTATGCAAGGATCCTACCTTTGCTGTATCCAGTAACCACTGGTGGCACAAGTAGGAAATTTACTGTATAAACAAGGCCCCAGAGCCTCTCAGCATGTCCTAAACCACAGATACCAGGTGTGTATATAGCTTCAAAGAGATGTAAGAATCTGTTAATTTGTTGTTCCATTGAAACTAAAGCACTTCCTCATAACTGTAATTAAAAAGGGAGGCAACAGAGACTGGAAAATTTATATTAAGTTGTACTTTTCTGGAGCTGGCAGTACTTTCTCCTGAAATAGGGGAGAGCGAACAGCCTATGTAATCTGTAAGGTGTGATCCATTTGGCTCACAACACCTGTTTTCCTACAGTAACAAAAACACAGCCTTTGAAAAATGGTTCAGATCTTGAAGAATTTCTCAAATGTTATTCTCAGGTAGGCAGAGCACTGTTAGAGATGACTTTCAGAGATAGAAAGCACTCCAAGGCATCTCTGTTTAGTTGTGGGACTTTTCAAAATCCCTTTAGTCCCAGGATTTCCTACCAGTAAATCGATTACAGTACAAAACAAACGGGTTGAAGAATTCACCAAGCTATTAATGATTGAGTTAGCTTGGAGTGGGCTAGCATCTCCAGAAATCCTACAGATATATGGTTTCTGGTCCCAAAACTATCTGATGCATCTCTCCACCTGGAAGCATCACCCTGACAACATCATTTGGGCCAGAGTCTCACCAGCATGCAGTGTTTGAGTCCAATAGAATAGAGTTGAATATATTAAGCTGCCTTAAAAAAAATTATAGGGGAAAATACCCAAATAACAAACACCACACCTGCAATGGTTGAAGTGTTCTCTTCCTTCAATGTCTCATTCCCATTTCCAATGATCTTTCTCAATCTCTCAACTCCTTCTCTTCACTCAATGTACCCCATGCATCTTACATCCCCAGCATCTTGGTCAATGACTCCCTTAACATTCAACCTCCTCCTTCTCCAGAGCCCCCAGATTCAAAGTCCCCCTTTGCCAACATTCATTCTTCAAGGTTCTGTGCAAGTTACAAGAAATAAACACACATTACTCCTCAACATTTCCTAGATACACTTGGTGATACCTTACCTCTCACTGAAAACGCATGGCTGTACCTAAAGACATGAAACTCTTGTAACGCCATGACAAGCTTTCCTTGAATTAGGTCTTTATTCTCATACCCAGCAGTGTTTTGTAAAAAACGATAACATATTTCAGGAAAAGGGCAGAAGTGGCTGTGGTTTGGGAGCTCTCCCTCCAGCCCAGCTCCCCACCTTGTTTTTCCTTGGAGAGGAGGTAGGAGAAGATCCCATTCAAACTCTACTGACTTCCCTTCCTCTGCAGAGGACTCAACAGAGCCATATACCACACCCGAGTCCTCTCTCCACTTTTAGCTCTTCTTGCTTTCCTATCCAGAAGCATGGGCGCCAGGAAAGAAGATAGGAAGAGGAAGGAAGGAAGGTAGGACTGGCCTTTTCTGTATCCAGTCTCAGACCAAACCTCACTCATACACAGCCCTCCCCCAAAATTCAGTGTCCTTCCAGCCCTCTCTTCTCTTGCCCCCTTAGATCCCTCACGCAGTACCCTCACTAAGACCATTCCAGTCACCACCTCCTCAAGTGACTCACCGCCAAGTCCCCTTTGGCTCTACTGACACCTTTTGCTCTCACCTCCGCATCTCCTCTGGCTTCAGTGTTACACCAAGGGAAGAGGGAAAGGTGAGGACAAGAACTTGGTAGCAGTTTGCCTCAAGAAAACTGAAGAACCATCACTCTGAAGAACTGGTGTTGGTTCACTTCTCATGGCTTCTCCTCAAAGCCAGGAAATTGTTTCTCCCATGAAATTAGCTACCCACGTCCTTCAGCTAAATCTGACTTTCCTGCTACAAAAGAAAACGCCTTTCCTTTTTCTCTTCCCAAGAGGTCTGTGAATCACTGTTCCACACTTCATATCTTTTGCAATTTTAACAGCTTGCCCTTGCAAATTTTCTTTGATCTGCCCTTGGTGAAATTTTATGGATTTACGTTTCTGCCTGCTGAGAAAATTTGCACACTATTGTTTTAGTTTCAACACTCTAATTGTCCCTAACAGACACCAAGGTTAGTGGCTTTCTACTGTCAATCCTTATCATCAGCTTTTGACATTTTAAGTAAACAAGGAGGCAAAAACACTACAAAGAAGAAAATCACCCTATATTCAAAATGAGATTCACAGCTGGCCACAAAGAGAAAATTCTCAATATTAAATCAATAAACTATACATCAACAACTATCCCAAAAATACCTTGATTCCTTTTTCTTACTTCTTCCATCCAGGCTTGACTTCCCTTCTGAAAGGCTTTCTCAAAATAAACAAAACTAAAGTATTTTGAGTCCTGCATGGGTAGTCAGACTAGCGGCCATCCCAAACTCTAGTACTCTTCCATGACACTAGAAACATCTATCTGAAAAAAAAGCGTTTACTCAGGCACCAAACACCAATACATATTACATCAATAAATCTCAAGGTGCTTCATATCATCAAAGAAACATCAACAGCTGTTTTGTAGAGAGCATGAAGACAGCAGCTTGCTCTGTCAGCACAAATAACAGAAACCAGGAAAGAGAATGACAGTTGTCATAAGAGATCCTTTTCTTTTCTTTTTTTTTTTTTATGGACAAGATCAAGTTCTGATGCATTTGAATAAATTCTGAGTTATCTGAATACTGTTGAGTACCGGTTATCCAAATACTCTGGAAACAGGTGTAAGAATTTAGTTACCAGCTATTGCTCATTTGGTGTATTTGAAGTTGTTTGATCCATTAGCACTTCTCATGGGAGTGGTGGTGGGGAAAACAGGACAGATTAACTTAAACTGCAGCATAAAACTTTCTCAAACTACTTCTGCTAGACATGCAGCGAGATCGCAGATGAGAAGGAGACAAACTGAGGAGGGCAACTAAGAAGCTGTGTCTCAGAAAGCAAGAAGTACTGTTCTCCAGGTAGGACTGAAACATGGAAAGGAGACTTTTCACTGGATCAAAGGGAAAATATAATTAAGAAAAGAGTTGTGAGAAAATAGGCCTGAAAAGCAAACTTACCTATTTTGGGAGCTAGCCCTAGAGATTGCACACTGTGCAACAGATCACTTGGTGATCCCAGAGTTGAAAGCAAGACAACTGAGGCAGTGACATGATGCTGAAACTGTTCAGGCCTCTAGTCATCAGGCTAATTACGCTGATGTGGCTATACTACTGTTCAAATGTGACATGTTGCTTGCATATACACACATTGGCTTATTCAGAACAAACTTAGGTGTCTAGCATGACATCACATTGCACAAATTGAAGACAAACACCAACTTTCTCATCCAAAAAGTCCTTCTGAATGGAGTTAAATATATAGAAAAGCTCAGAGAGAGATTTCTGAATGGACTGAGAATTAGCCCTTGGTAGTAATATGGCCCTAGGGGAAGGTGCGTGGTCCAGAATTAATCTTGTAGACAGTATCTCAGATGCTCTGTCTGAGACATGTATGAGAACCCAGAGTTCTACTAAAATGGAAACTCCAATGAGAAAGATACATCTTTCTGATTATATATTTCTGATGCAATAAGGGAGACCTTATTGCAGTCTTCCAGTACCTGAAGGGGTCCTACAGGAAAGCTGGGAAGGGAGTTTTTACAAGGGCAGGTAGCGATAGAACGAGGGGGAATGGTTTTACACTGGAAGAGGGGAGATTTAGACTGGATATTAGGAGGGAATTCTTTACTGTGAGGGTGGTGAGGCCCTGGCCCAGGTTGCCCAGGGAAGCTGTGGGTGCCCCCTCCCTGGCAGTACCCAAGGCCAGGTTGGACAGGGCTTTGAGCAGCCTGGGCTGGTGGAGGTGTCCCTGCCCATGGCAGGGGTTGGACTGGATGAGCTTTAAGGTCCCTTCCAACCCAAACTGTTCTGTGATTTTTTCTTGTATTAGAGTGCCATTGCATGACTTCACTGCTTCTGAAACCTGACCTAGCTCAGCTAGGGCTCCCTTAGATATCTCTGCAAACAACTCTTTTGCACAGAGGAGATGTACTCTGGGAAGTAAACAAATCTTGCAAGACTAGATCATGATGCCTCCTGTGGCAACCAGCCCAAGGCAATGCAGATGTTACAAGGGAAAAAAGAAGGAAAACCTAATTGACCATACAAATTGGGAAGAATTTACAAGCCACAGCAGTTGTATAGCATAGTAAGGTCCTTGTCCTTTCTGACTACTAATTCAAAGGAATTTTTCATAGAAGCCCTAGACAACATTGCACCAGGAGATGAATTACTGGTAATTAGAAAACAGGTCATTGTTCATTGTAAATTGGACCCTGGTGCACAGACCCATGTGATGATTAAAACACTGAAACTTCAGCTAAAGAAAATCTTTGGGCAGTGGGAATGACACAAATGAAATTCAAAGTTTGCAGCAACAAGCTGATACACACTGAAGAAATGTAATAGGTAAATAAATGGAGGGAAAAATGTGTACTCCTTCCTGAAAGCAGGGTCGGTAAAAATGTATTATACCTTTGCTCTCTGGTTCAGGGCAATGAACTCACTGGAAATGGAAATGAGATTAGACAACTGAGTAAAAACTTGAGCATGTGTCCTTAAGCAAAGCACTTCCTGGAATTCAGATTAGATCTGAGAGGTGACCTCTCACTGGGACATACTTTGGACTTAAATGAACATCATTCTCAATAAGGCACACCCCTGAAGGATGAAACTCCCCTTTTGGAAAGATGCAGGTGAAGATCTTGTCACACTGGTCAGAAAAATAATACATATTTTTTTTCAAAGTATTATTTTTGCCCCTGTGAAGCAGCCTTAGGGTGAAATATTACAACTGCGCATATGGTTGTTCTTGTGCTTGTCCATTGCACCAGCCCATTGTTCAGGAGATACGTCGTTTTCAGCTATGCTGTTGCAACTATTTGCAGCTGCATTCAGAAGGCTGAACTCCATTATCTCAAACTCTGACAGGCTGAACAGTTAAATTCTGATCTGAACTTTGCACTATTTAGCAACAAGCAAACAAATGAACAGAATGGGATTTGCCATGTGCAGATACTTAATATAGCAGAAAACATCCAACCTAAATGCCTTTAATGTCTTTAAACTAAACAACTTTAAATAAATTAAATTGTTTATTTGGGATGCTGGGTGAATCCATCACTTCATGTTCATGATGAAAATCACACGTATAAAAGAAATTAATGATCATAATGAGCACCTGTTCAGTGGTCTATGGAGATCATCATCCGAGGATATATCCTGAGGATTAAGTATCACCTCTAAATTCTAAAAGAAAGACAGACAAAGGACGTAGGATTTGCTGCTCTTCCTGAAAGGCTTCTGTTAGGCAATGTTGAAAGTAGCCCAAAGAAATTGAGCTCTAGGACAATAAACAACAGGAATCAACAGTAGTGATATTGGTAAAGGGAGTTTCATGTCCAGGAGGCAAAGGACCTGAGAAATGTACCGAACTTGATGGATCAGGGTAACTGGTAAGCTGGTTCTGGGTGACTGGAACTGTTTGCAACATCATTGTATGGGGAGAAAAGGCCTAGTGATGACAATCACACCTATAATGGCTTAAATCAGTGGACACAGAAAATGTGGGGTGTATCAGTGAAGAAGCAGTGCAAGTTGCAACTGTGGCACTAAATGAAAAGGGAATTGCCTCCATCATAATTGCCATGTAAAGCACTCTGGATGATGTATGACCCAAATGATTCAGCTCAATTGTCCCACAAATGCTATTTTTTGGCAGCAATCTATGAAAATCTTCAAAAGCTAAATATGCCTTTAAAGCTGCTTGGAAGCAGGGAGATTATAAGTGCATCAACACCAGGCATGGGAAAGCTGGTTGACTTAGACATTCTGTAGAGACATGATGCACGGCTGCTGTTCTTCTCACTTCACTGCTGGAAAGTGGATTCATAATGCTTATTCTGGGCATATCCATTGGTCCACAAGCAGCATGGTCATTTTCAGGTCCTGCATGCCTAGGTGCCACTTTGTCATGCTGGGCACCTTTCTCTGTCACCTCCTCTATCTGCCAAGCATGTGCCTGAGCAGCCCAGCAAGCAATTGCTCTGATGGAGGGGCATTTGGGACGAATACTCTCTTCACAGGAAAGACTAGCACAAGTGGATACCAGAAATGTGAAATTGCTAGGAAAAATACCAAAGCATCAAAAAGGGAGAGACATACCTTCTAGAGAAAGAAAACAAAATCAAGTAACTTTGTTTTCCTCAGGCCATAACAAGACCGAAACCTCCCACAGACACGTGTCCCTTCTACCTCTTCAATCAATGTACAAGCCAGTCATTGAAGAATGTATATATTATAGATCTATGTATGTATGTATTTTTAAAGTTGCTTAATAATGGGCTGTGACATGAAAGGAAAGAGGAACAGTTGCTCAAGAGCTGTTAAGTGAAGAGCCACTGCAACAGGTACTAAAGCAGGAGGAGCTTTGGCAACTGCAGGGCAGGAAAAATATAAAGGAACTCACATTTTGGACTCATCTGGTGGTAGCTGCTGCCTCCTGGAGAGGGTCTCATCCAAGTAAGCTCATGACAACAGGAGCCTTCCTCCCTGATTTCGGCAGGGTCTGGAGCAGATCCCCACTGTGCTCTAACTTGGATCCCTGACCATCTGCAGGGCAAACTGTAGACTCACAAAAGGTTCACACCATGGCAAAACGATGCCGAGACTTCAAGTTTTGCATCAGCTGTTCCCAGCCTGGCGCAATCTCAAGACATTATCTCCAAGCTCCTCCAAGATTACAGCAACCTACTTTTGTTGCTGAAGGACAAAAGATGGGGACCAATCCAAACCCAACTGAAGTCAGCAGAGAAAATGCCGACTGTGGCTGCTTTTTTCAAGGGAATCAGGTTTTAAATCTCTTGGAGCTTCATTCATACATCACAAACTTTGTTTACAGTTTTGCCCATGGCAATAGTTTCCTGAACCGATGGGAATTAGAACAGGTTACTGCAAGATAAGCAAGACTGGGAGTTTGCAGGCGCCAGACATTCTCTGATAAGTCCCAAATCGTGCAGTAGAATTGCATTAATCTACTTTTATTTCGTGTTGGAACAGGTTACCTTTCATATAATGCAGGGTAACAGTGGTCACTCAAGCAAATACATATAGGACAGTGTTCAGCAAGGTGACTCTCGCACTCCAGTGCAAGCAATTCAGTGCAGAAAAAAAAAGCAGAGAGCAGCTCCTGCTTTTGTTGAGAGATCAGTTCCAGGATTACTGGCTTAGTTTTTACCAGCTCCTTGAGAAAATGGACTGTGTATTACACATTAAAAGGTATGGCAGTGCTATTTTTCACATCAAGTCATGATTAATTTATATTTCTAAGTAACTCAGAACATTAAAAGACACATTTTGTTCTTCGCTCTTGCCAGTTTTACAGTACTTATCCAATGGGTTTGGAAGCTTAATGGGATTCCCTTCATAGCTTCTCTAAAAATACCAATTCAGTTTTTGCACTTCTTCAAAAGAAAACCTGTGCTTGCCAAAGTACACATTCTCCAGATAGAGCAACTGTTGTCAGCAGTCTCTGCAGCTTGGCTCAACATGATAAATGATGATGGAAAAGCATAAGGTAATATTTCCAGAAATGCCATAATATTTTCAGAGCCTATGTCCCACTTTCAAAAGTGAATGAAGTTCTCAGGCGTCAGATTCTCAAAGAAATTTAGCATAAAAGAATTTTGAGTTTTCATCAGTATATAGACAGGCTTGTAACCAATTTGAGCACTTCAGAAGAGCAATTATTTTTATGTGCATGAACACTTTAAAAAATCCATTCCTTGAACGCTACACTTCTAATGCTTTAAAGAACTGGATTCTCAAATGTTAAAATATTTTAACTGAGATTTTGCTGTATCTTTCAGAAGTAAAGGAAAACAATTAAAAAGAGAAAGGAAATCTGAAATTACAAATACAGTTCTAGTAATTAGATACCCAGAGAGCAGAGAGTTTAATATAAGCCATAAATACAGATATTTCAGCACTAACGACTATAGGTATGGATTTAATTGGATTTCTTTTACCATGTTATATAATTTCAGCTCTCCTGCTCGATGAACCAAACAACATTGGGCAAATGGTATAAACACATCTTAAGTGAAAATGAAGTGGAACCACTGAAAAGGTGAGTGGCAGCAAGTTAGAGTGAATAAGAGAAAAATAAAGAAGTCAGAAAAAGAGGAGACAGAGAGGAGACAAGCGGCTTCCGAAAATGAGGTTGAATATGTCAGCCACACTTCATACTGTCAGTTTTACATCTTTACAAAATAACATCAAACTATTCATAGTCCTGTTATTTTCTTTTAAAATAATCCAATGCAGAACTTTGTAAAAGCAGATAAAAGTAATAGATCACTCTCTGTTTTAGAGGCAGAAGTCCCTCCAAATCTCTCATTTATGCGTGAAGTACAGTATTAGCTATGTTCTTTGTCTTCCTGCAATAACTGAATAAATCAATGTCTCTAACTTATATGGAGAAAAACATTTTGGAAAAAAATCAACATAAAATACTGTTTGGCTAAAAATCTTTTCCCAAAATACTCCTGGTGGACATTTCACCCCACAGAGGAGTCTCACAATAACAAATACACTACACTACACTAATACAAATACACTTTGCCTCCTACTAAGACGATATAAGTTCTGGGTTGCAAGTAAAACCCTTCTAAGCTCCCTTTCTGTTTGTGTACAACCTTTTGCTATGGGAAATGTATCCCACACAGACAAGTTGCTAAGAGATAACACAGATTGTGAAATTATGGTACATTAGCAGCAACCGCTTGGATCCCCATGTAATCTTCCCCCCATTGAGTGCAATGTAGTTTGCCCTTCAATGGATGGGTGGCAAAGGCCTTATATGTACCATAAAGAGAAGCCGTTGGGTGGAGTAGGTGACATGCTGTAAATCCACACCCCAACTTGCCTCATGGTAATTTGTCCACACAGGTATCCCTCAGGTTGCCTGGAGATGGGTATTCTTTTCCTCTTCAAAGAAAACAAGGAAACTGTACCTGATGAAAGACAAAATGAAATGTTTATAGACAGTGCAAGGTGCTTCACTGTTGCAAATAACTGAAAAGTTAGAAGCTGTACATGAAAATTTAGCTTGAAACAGTGAATTATTTGTATTATCTTCTGCTCTGTTAAAATTGAGAATCACTTTTAAATTCTTCTAATAGAAACCCATGGTTTGATTTTCCAAAGTGAGTGTTTGATTTTGAAATCTTTGTGAACTGAGAAGTCCCTAGCGTGTGAAAGAGTTGAGAAATACAAGGACCATGTATTAACTCCCCCAGAAATGAAACAAAGTTATACCCTGAATGACCTATCACTACCCTCTGTAGTAAACTCAGTTTATACTTCTAGAACTATGCAAACTATATAATTTTTCATTTTTCTTATGATTTGTATCTATATATTATCATGTAAGTGAGCCAAAGACTAAACACTGAGAGGGTATTTGCTTGAGATTTGGGCTTTTGGTTTTGGTTTTTTTTTGCTAAACTCCATGAGTCTAAAAAGGGCTCTATTTTTCAAACGTATCTGTACTTTTAAGTGAAGCATTATAAAATCAGCATTGTCATGCACAAAAATTAGTATGTTTATCAGTATAAATGTTCATCTATCTGTGTATTAAACTCACTTTGCAGTTGAACTTACCTGCAGACATGTTTTGTTGTCAAAAGTTTTATTTGGTTGACATTTACTTCTAAAAGCATCACTCTTCATCCCATTAAAGATTAAAATCCTGTGGCTAGCCTTTTGACAGTATGTAGTTCCTCTTACATAGTTTATACCCTTGAGACAGCGGCTACCTCAGCTAAGTAAGTGTTGCAGGAATGACTTTAAACTTTAAAAGTTATTTTTAGGTAGAAAAGAGAGCAGAATCACCAAGTAGAAAGCCAAATGTTTTGGGTATGATGTGTTACTAAGTTTTCTCCACTCTTCTTACTCAATATACGTCTCAGATCAAAGGCATACCCTTTATAGTATTACACCAACTAGTAGTTAACAGAAGGAAGTCAGGGATAAAAAAAGTAAGAGGGAGCAGAAAGGGATTAGCAGAAAAGTAAAAGAGTGTTTATTTGGATGCCTGAACCTTCCAGCCCACACAGTCTTAAACTACATCACTGCCTCCACTTGCTAACTTGACTTTTTTTCCGTGTGGATTAGTTTGGTATGTTCCAAGAACTCTCTCTTTTTGAGCTGGAATTTTGTGGCTTGAAAAGCAAACAAATGTCTGGTCATTCAGGACACTTCGTGACGCAACAGCGCTCAACACAATAACCACTTTGAACTACATGGAGAACTGTAGTATGGAAGGCCAAAGAGAGCAAAACCTGCCATGACCTCGACAAAGCTACAATCATCTGCTTTGTGTCAATACGAGGGCATAAAGCAACAAGCGCAGAGCAAAGTTCAAGATCTACAGTTAGACAGTCATTCCTACATATGGATGAAGGGCTCAGCTCTAACTCCCTCCTGATGCAGGAGTGACAGACACACCCACAGCAACGACTGGAGAGAGATTTACTTAAGTGAGGCATGCAGGGCCAGTATGGCAGGATAGGTGCAACAGCACAGTACGCATCCCGCCAGACAAAACTCCATAGCTATTTGAAGAAGTTCCTATTAAACTCTTGCTTCATCCTCAGTACCACCCTGAAGGAAGGAATGTGTTTATGGCAGAAGTTAACAGGCCTGCCCACACCCTTGTCATGGGGGAAGGCAGGGCCCAAGGAGCACGAAAAGAGGTCAAGCCACAAGATAAAACCCACAACAGAAACAAATGGCAAAAGTACATGCAGGTATCAACTTCAAAGTCGACACAGACACCAACAATGCCAGGCCCAACATCTCATCTGATGCAGCAAATGCCCATAACTTGCCTGTTGGCATTATGGTATCAGCAGGAGTATGTTACATGCTGCCAAATATGAAGAGGAGCACAGGACTGCAGGATTCTCACAAGCAATAACTCCAGACCAATAGGACTCTGGTGGAGACTAATATATGTCTGGGGAGACTGGGGTGTTGCTCCAAAAGCACAGAAAGCAAGACTCTTCAGATCAGTTCATAACAAGCAAATATCTGGGGAAGCAGTGCTCCCTCTTCCTGTATGCTCCAATCTCTACCTGCATTTATAGCATGGTCTTTTCTGATCTCCATCATATACTTCCTCATCACTTCCCTTTTACCATATGTCACTTCTCACTCTCCCTCAGACTATTCCCTCACATGAGCTTGCTTTGACCACTCCCATTATAAAACCATTGTACCCTAAGCCAACTTGTTTCATGGGTATCACTCCACATTCTTTTCACTCGGAAGCTCTTTGAACACAACCTGTATAGTTGCTACCTGGGATTTTCCTTCTTGTGTGGTTCCCTTTGGAACTAAAGCTGTTTTTACCAGAATATTTAATAATACTTCTGTAGTCAAGTGGTACATTGGTAACCTGTGATTTATGGGAAAGGAGGGTGGAAATCCAAGTACAACTTATATATTCTGGTTGATGTTATGCAGTGATTATGAAACTCTTGAATCATGGAAGGTCTCATTATATGGGGAATCCACCATTTATTTACTGAGGCTGCAACACATCCCTCCCAGACAAAGCACAATAATGGGTTTCTATAGCTTTAATGATAACCTATTCAAAGAACTCTGACGCAATTAGTTGGATGAAGCCTAAAGAAACCAGGTGAATAACTACTCTGCATGAAATGCAGAGCAGGACAAAGGAAATCAGGCCTTCAAGGAAGGAAATCAGAGTCAGAGGCTGGATAGAGTGACATTAGTAATGAGCAGGAAACTTTGGAAGGAGTGATGGGTTCTGCATAGCTGCAGGAACTTAGCCCTCAAGTAATATGTACTAAGCAAAACGGGCATCCAAAGGCTTGAGTGCAAAGGATAGTCTATGGATTTCTATAATTTCCTCTGATTCTTTTCTGACCTCATTTATTCCTTCAACATGTCCCTCAAAGACAACATCTTGCAACAAAGTCTAGCTGTACATCTGCTTTTGGGCTACTCACCAAACTGATAGCTGAAGTCAAAAACACTCGTTCTTCAACTAGACAAAAGAGGAATCCAGTCGATGCATCACCCTTTCGTTTTGGGTCTTCAGGCAAACTTGTGCAATGCGGGTCATTCCCACAGCTCATTTGCCTGTCCCAAACATAGGTGCCTTTAAACTTCTACTGTGACTTGAGGATATGATTTTCCAAACTCTGAGGGATTGTACCAACATTTGTGTTTACAGTCGAACTCCAAAGGCACAAGATAAACAAGATAGAACTGTTTTACTGAGTGAGCTCTTGCACATCATTGTTTTGCTTTACAGGCAAAATCCAGAGGTTAAAAAGCCTGAGTAAAACATCCTAAATATGATTACTCTTCTGCTAATTCTTGCTTTCTCTGAGAAACCCAGAGAGTCCATCTGTGCTCAGCAAAGCTGTTTCGTCCTTCTGCAGTGAGCACCTGAGCAGTTACTTCTCTAGTCAGAACTTGTGGGAAAAAAAAGACCAAAAAAAAACAAACAAAAAAAGCCAAAGAAAGCAAACAGCTTCATTTTTTTTCTTAAGTTCCTTTTTTTCCTTCATGTTATCCTTGAATTTGCTTTCTCTTAAGAATATACGACTGACAATTTGTAAGGTCAAAGGCAACTCACTATATGAATGAGGTCAACTAAAGGCTGACACTTCCTTCCCACCTTGCTGCAATCAGTATTTCAGGGATTTCCTGAGCCAGATGTTGCCTCCAGAGTTGTCCAGTCCCTGACGGAAGAAAAGCATATAATTTTCTTCAAGCAATTTCTGAACCCATTTATGCTTCTTGCATCTCAACTCACAAGGAGTTTCACTATTTAATTCTGTGCCACATGAGGAAATAATTCCTTTTGCTTGTTGTAAACCTGACACGTAGTAATTTACTTGGGCTCTCCTTGGTTCTTGCAGTAGACAAAGGTAAAGAGATTCTGAGAAATATGGGTTGAGTGGAGGGAATGGGATGGCTTTCAAATTACACTCCTGATTGCCCTCTCACCTACTCAAATCTTCCCCTTCCTCCTGTAAGAGGTTCTACATGGAAGACCTCAACCATGAAACGTGTTGTACATACCTCTGTACTCAGGACAACTTAAAGAAATTCAATGTCTTTGTTGAGAGATTCTGTCACATAATTTTTAGAAGTTCAAGTAGAATATGTCAACCAGATCTATTAATCTGTGAAACATTATTTACTTATAAACTATTCTGGTTCTTCCACCATACATCATAATTATTTCTATGTCCGCTAATTTTATTCTTTATTATAGTTCCTAATAACTTGCTTGGTATAAAACTTTTGCTTGGTTGTTCACACTTCCTTGGACCCTTCCCTACCCAAGACTCTTTAAAGAAGACAAGGATCACATCTGAATGAAAGAGTGGTGACGTTCCCATTTATTTTCCCCATTTGTTCTACATCTTCCAGATGACTCAGTGTTCTAAAACATTTTCCTACAGCATGTTTAAGTAAATTTGTTTTCAGGAAGACTGCTCTCTTGAGAAACCAATTCTCCTTCAGAGGATCTGTTCTGCTGTACAGGACGTGTTAATATTAACTCAGTCTAGCCATGCTCTGTTACAGTGTTTGTGCCATCACCCTTATGAACTTCAACCCCATAGGAATCCAGGGAAATCACAGGAAGATCATAACCACCAGTAGGCTAAAAATAAAGCTTGTAATCTCAGATATAAATATAGACAGATCATGATGTAAAGAAAATACCTTATCTTGAAAAATGTATCTGTGACCTTATACCACCACCCTTCAAATTTCTGATGGGGATGTTATAGAATACTGGCTTCAGTTTTCCTTCTCCTTTGTGCCTCACCTGGGGATATTTCATCCACAAACAAAGGCAGCTACCCTGTTACTGAATCTCAGGTCTGTCCTTTTTAGCGAAGCCAAAATCTTAGCCTGTCTCTCTGTCATCTCTTCATCGCCTAGACTTCACATCGAGCTCAGTGCAGCAAAAGAAAAACCTCTTAAATGTTCCTCAGAATTAATTTTCTCTGCTGTGTACCATGCACGTATTGGAGCTGGGGCAGCTACAGTCTGAAATGTCTCCACAGCCATGAGAACATGACATTTCTGTGAGACATGGAAGCACACACCTTACCAGCTGAAATAACATGGAGATTAAAACTGCCCTGGTCTTTACTCCCAGGAAATTTGTGCCTGGACACCATTACAATCTGTTTGCTTGAAAGACTCATAACCTGCTTCTTTTCCTCAGATCTCCTTAAGGTTGTCACGAGCAGTCTAGCTTAAGTCCTGCAGATTTTTTTTATGTAACATATCTATATATTGTCATTGCTGTCCATGCACACAGCAAAAATTTTACCCAAGTATACCCACCAAGTCCTTTCCTGTTCCTGACAAATGTAGTCCAGAAAGGAGTTTTCAGAAATCTCACAGTATCCTTCCTCATGCATCTCTTCACTCTCTCTTCCTTTTAATTGTATCAAATATGAACTCTTCATCTTCTTTTCAGAGCCTATTCTTGTCTTCTCTAAATCTCTTCAATATCAAAGGACAAGTCTTGCCTCTTATGCCCCTCCCCATCATTCCCATATTACATTTTCAAACAAGGACTTCCACATATTCTGCCATCTTGACACTAATGTTTTAAGGGAGTTTCCTATAATTACTGACATAGTCATTTAGTTGTTCTATTTTAATTTTCCTTATACGCTTTCCTTTGTTATTGTGTTTCTACAGTAGAGTGATTACACTGTTCATAGAGTTGTGACATTCATTGGTGAAAACACTACAAATCACAAGTAGTTGGTAGGGTCTTGTTGCTGCCACTGCTGCTCATCAGCTTGCCCATGATCATCTTTCCACTCTTGTCTAAATAAACTGAAAGTTCCTAGGCACAATCTTTTGTGTGTGTGCATTTGTGATTAACAAAGTCAAAATCACAACAGTGATGAGATACCACTACACAGTGCAAGATCCAAGGCCTGAGGAGCAGCTAATTTGAGCAAGTATGCTAAATACATATGGCACAAGAACCATGTCTGATTTCACTGAAGATAGAAAGGGAAATTACTGATACCAATATTGCAAGATGGCATCCTTGAACACTCGAAAGCAGCAACGACATCCAGATGAGCAAACATCTTTGTGATTCATTCCTACCTGCCTGTTGATAAAGAATATTACAGGCAGCTATTGTGATCATCACCTTCTCTGCCAAACATCTGTGAGAATTTCATCCTCACTGAGCCTTGGCAGTGAGCAAAGGTCAGTCAAAGGAAAGATGAATGTGACAAGTCCATACACTGCTGCAGTGGGCCACCAAAAGGATCCTCAGTCCTGTGTATTTTGTACTCCTCTGTGCTTTGCTAAATACTTTAGTGTTTCCTATATAACATTTTTACTGTTTTCCACACTGTGTATGTAGATGGGATGTTGTCATATCATTGCTCAACACAGCACTGCTTGCTCAGTTACATCTTTCCTATATGCCCATATTTTCCATGCTATTAAGGAAAGTAAAGTGAGAGAAGGAAAAAGAAGTACACATGGCAAATCTTTTTAAATACACAGCCTTATCACATTGAGCTTCATCGTTGTATTCCTTTTAGTACTTGTTTTTTTAATCTGTGGTGGCACCTTCCTAAAAATTAGATTACAAATCCACTGGGTCAGGTATGTTGCACCTCTTTTGCAAAGTGCTTTGTACAAATTCTATGCAAATAGTAAGCATCAATCATCACCATAATACTAATAAATGCAAATTAAATGCTGCTCCGGGAGCTATTCCCTCAGAATAGTAACAGTCAGCATTTATGTAGGACTTCCCCCCACCCCCCAGACTGCAAATACATCAGTTAATTAATTGAGGCTGAATGACAATGCCATAATTAGGCAAGCCTGAGCTGCTCTCAACAGTGATGAGGCTACCAATATAATGAAGGTATTCATGATTCCAGGAAAGTACCCATTGCCGTTTCATTGGGTGGAATTAAGATATTGTTTATCCACAGAATGACAGCATCTTATGACAGCACCAAGTCCATACAGAACTGTAAGGAACATGAGAAATGAACAGAATGAGTTTGCATCTTTGCAGTTTGCATGTTTTAGCCTTCATAAATGTAGGGGCAACACACAGGGATCTACCAACTGACTATTGCACATAGTACACATTCTATGGATACGGAGTTACAGTCATTAAGGAACCATATATCATTTAGGATATACACTGACCCTATCTACCATGTGCTTGGAAATGTAGAGGAAACTGATGAGTTGTTCCCATCGTGTTAATCACAGACTCTCGATGATC
Source organism: Mesitornis unicolor (assembly GCF_000695765.1). Classification (NCBI taxonomy): domain Eukaryota; kingdom Metazoa; phylum Chordata; class Aves; order Mesitornithiformes; family Mesitornithidae; genus Mesitornis; species Mesitornis unicolor. Next base: position 48,115 of record NW_010186810.1, on the reverse strand, counting down.
ATTTATGCCAAGGAAGTCCCTTTTTCACATACCTTTTTTCTTAGGCAGTTAGAGGCTAAACAAGAAACAAGCTGATGAGTTTAATCACTTTGAAGAAACCAGGCTCTTCAGTTACAAAGCTGATTGCGTTAAATCAGCTATATATAGCTGTAATGGGCTATATCAAATAGAAATTAAATTAATCATCTACTTAGAGTACCACAGTCTCCAGAAGCAATATTCTCCATGACAATAATGTGTGTTGTCTACTGACATTATGCTACCTCCTGAAATGAGTCTATTCTAATCATATATGGGACATAACTTACTGCTTACTGCAGAGGGGTTGGATCAGATCATCTTTAAAGGTCCCTTCCAACCCAATGCATGCTATGATTCTATGATAACATCTACGAATAAGGAATACCACAAAAGTTCAGAGAGAACAGAAGTGATTCAGTCCCTGATTTGTCACCAATTCAGATACAGCCTGCATTAGGGAATGATGCTGTCTTCAGTCATACTGTCATTGCTTTATACACTATCCTCATGTTCAGTATATGCATGATTACACAGGTGCCAAGGAAGGTCATGCTACTGCAAAAAGAAGATTTCCTCTCCAGAGATGCTTGGGGTTTTTTTCCAGCATCACAGACAAACCAACTCAGGGCTGCCATGTGCTGTCCGCTATGTGCAAACCTCCCACTTACACCAACTTTGCTAAAATACCTTGATGTGGCAGGCACAGGAGCTGTATGTTTGCCCAGTGAAGGTACTGGTGTGCCCAAATGGCTGACATGCCCTATTTACCAAGTCATCCATCATAGGCAAACACATGCAAACCTGTTGGATCCCAGGAGTTACCATTATGGCAATGAGCAGAGGGCTAAATTCTGTGCTATGCCTTATACTGTTAAGGAGCTAAGGAAAAAAACAACCTAAAGTCATTACAGCAGCTTCTGAGCATCTCTTTCAGCTAGAATGATCCTCTAAGATGATTAGGAGTCCTGACACTGTTCTCATTTATCACAGCCTCAGAAAAGCTGTCAACCAAACATCTCACAGTTCACTTGCCTTTACTTTTCTCCTGATATTTTTCTCATCTTCCAGAGAACAGTGAGCTGGAAGCTGCAAGCAAGCAATGTGTGCCATCTCCAGGCTGCTCCTAATATGAAGAAATATCCCCAGGGATGCAATTTTTCAGGATTCCTACATACATCTTGTAGTTTGGTAATTTGATCTTTCTTTCTGGTCTTTAAGATGGAAAAACATTCAGAGAGTTAAGGAAAAAGTCAAAGCCTTGTTGTCACTGACTCCCAAAAATTTAAACCATTCTATTCTAGTCTAGTTTCATGTCTAGTGCTTTACTGGTTGACTTCAGAATATGTCATGATATGGGAAAAAAGATAACAAACACAGCTAGAGAAAAGGAGTATATTTTCATGTAGGTTGAAATCTTGCATCAAATGCATTAGGCAATACCACTTGGAAAAGCTTGCAATTCTCAGCATGCTCATTGCTGATATTATGATCAAAAGCCATGAAACAAGTCAAGTCTGGTGATAAGAGCTATGCCCATCACCAGTGTAGCATCATACACTTATCAAAACACCAAATCACTGCCATCACCAACTGACGTTTATCCTGGGCACACCAAAACTACTTAAGCAATCAGATCTTCTGAGCTAACCACCGTGCACAAAATTGTATCATATTTTTCATGCACCTACTGAAAAAAAACTACTGTCTACCAAAGAAAATGAACTACCTGAATATAAACATTATGCACCAGAGGTTCATTTGTGCATGAACAATTGAATTAATCTACTTGCAGTTTGTAATGTATTCTACACTCTCTAAGCTAGTGTAACTGGAGGTTTAGCAGACTGCTTCACCTCTTCTCTAGCTCTAGGGATAGCAGAAATTCAGCACATCTTGGTGGTGGTCATTTCCTATGGGCTGCTGTTTAGAGAGCTGTACTGGGAGGCAGCAGGAAGAAAGCTGATCTGTAGGGAAGTTTCAATGGAAACATTTGCCTTTTTCCTTGCTCTCAATTCTTTCCTTCAGTAGGAGAAGGTATCTGACTGGTTTCCCAACATCTTACCATGTTCAGAAGGTCTCTTTTGCTTCCTAGGGGATGAAATGAGATTCAACTACATCCAGACACTACCAGGTGAAAGGATGATACTCAGCTCCAGCATTGGCAGCGAAACACTGCTGTAAGAATAAAGCTACGTCGATCTTTATTAGTGAAAAAGAGGGTTCCTATAATAATTTGATTCATGAACATCAAACTGTTGGTCATGAAGTATAGCAGTGGCCTAGTAAATAAGTTGGCCTTAATAAACAGAAGCTCAGCAAGCTTTGATCCAACCAAAAAGTAGACTTTTAAAGAGATGCTGAAGGACAAGTAGTAGGCTCCTCCACTCATTCCATGTGTGATACATAGGTTTTTTGCAAAACCTGTATCTGATCTGGCAGGAGAACTTAGACCACAACACAAATGCAGAGACAATAATGAGGATGCTGATCACACACCTGTAGTTTGATTGCCATTTAGATAACCACACCATCACAGTATGAATGAAGTATGAATGAACTAATCAGACCTGGGCTGCACATAAGGAATCTTCATTGTCTACTGGGCCTACTGTCTACAGCCTACTGGGAAGGAGAAACATGTGGTGCCATTGCCAGATAGCTGCACATCTACTGTTTTTGAAGTGCATGAGAGAAGGGATACACAGGGCATTGTAGAACATCTATGCAGCTCTTATCACTGCAATACTTTGCCTCATGGTACTTACAGTAAAAGTTATGTTCTGGATGCTCTGCTTTCCTGCATCTTGCACCAAATGCTGGTACACAGGCACATCCACGCTGTCCACTCTTGCTCAGTTTTGTATCTGCCATACAGTATGCATGTATGTGTGTGTACATATATATGTATACATACATCCTACAGCACTTCCTATGAATTCTGCTGGGTATTTCTGTGGCATTCCCCTTCTTATTCCCTTCTGCAAACCCTTCTGTTGCATACAACACACTTGCCGATATCCTGTTCAACTGGAACCTCTGCGTGGAGCAATGCTGCTGGCAGCAGTACCTCCTGTTTTCTCTCCTCCTTTAGGCGTAGTCCCACCTCCGGTTATCTACAAGGCTTTATCACTGCTATTCCTAAACTCTGGCATTGCTCATCTGCCGATGACTTAGCGTACATGCCACTGCTGGCTCCTCAGTGTTCTTCTGCACAACCCTTCTAACCAGAAAGTCAAGCAACTGTTTGACCTTACTTCACCACTTTAGGGGCACTAGGAGACAATGTACTGCTCCTTGGACATATGTGCTGGGAGAAGAACAATGCCAGGGAGCTCCTGAGATACAGAAACTGTCAGTCTGATACGCACAATCACAGTCAAGCTTGTTGCTGGTACCAAGGGACTGAGATGATCAGAAAATCCGAAGGGCTCCTTCTGCAGGTTCCCTCTCTCCAGGACTGCCTGTTGACTTGCTTCAGTTCCCTGCCTGATGTTCTTCATATCTCAGGCTTTCTCAACAAGCCCTGCTTCCATCCTCATGCAGTGTTTTCTCTACTCAGAATCACTGAATGGTTGAGGTTGGAAAGGATTTCTGGAGATTATCTTGTTCAACCCCTCTGCTCAAGCAGTGTTACCTAAAGTAGGTTGCCCAGTTCTATGTCCAGATGGCTTTTGAATATCTCCAGAATAACTCCAATATCTTCTTTACAGTCACCCTTCAAGTATTTATATACATTGATAAGAACCCCCTTGAGCCTTCTCTTCTCCAGGCTGAACAGTCCCAGCTCTCTCAGCCTTTCCTCATACAAGAGATGCTCCAGTCCCTTAATCGTCTCTGTGGCCCTTTGCTGGACACTCTCCAGTATGTCTACATCTCTCTTGTACTAGGGAGCCCAGAACTGGACACCATTCTACAGGTGTGGCCACACCAGTGCTAAGCAGAAGGGAAAGACCACCTCCCTTGACGTGCTCCTTCTCTCTCTCCTCCATTCCACACATTCCCTCCTATACAATCCATCTTTCTTACATTGTCTTTGTGTCTCTTTAAGTCCTCCTTAAAGACTTTGTAGAACTAGTACACTGTCAAACAACCACCATGCTTTCTGAAGGACAGTAAATTCCTCACAAACCATGTCACCCATCAGATGCAAGAATTTCATCTGCAACAAGTGACCTGATTTGAAGGAACCAAATTTTCTTGATGCTAGGCAATACAAAGTTAACACAGTGTTATTACGACCCTCCATCACAACCATTAGTAAAACCAACCAGAAAGAAAATAATACTCCCAAAAGACCTTTTGACATGAACATCTTATTCCCCTTTTCCTATGTCTGAAGTTCTTATTCATTGGCTTTACCAAGCAAATAGGTAACAACAGTGATGAAAACTAACTCCTTTAAAAAATGCAGCTGAAATTTTTCTTAAAGATAGACAGAATATAGTATGAGAACAGGTATGTCTTTACCAATGTCCTCTCCAGAACATTGAATTATGCGTTACAGAAGTCCACTTCCACAAATGATAATGAAAATCAGAAACATTTGACTGACTGATTTCTAACATATGTCGGGAGGTAATACAGGGATTATTTCCAAATAACTGTACACTCTGCCTATTATTGTACTACCACTGCAATAGCAGTTAGGAGGGTTCTTACGTCAAATATAGGCAATGAAAAAACAGTAGTCCATACCAAAAGGCTTAAAAGCAAGACTATGGGAGATGACAGGTGGAGAAGACAAGCAAGCAGTAAGACAGCATATCAGTTGTGCTGCTATTAGCATTAGTAATTAGAGTGTATCAATTACTTAGTCTTACACATATTTTTGAATGAGCAAACTACCTTAAAAAACACTATATACTACATGCGTTATGTGTAAAATATGTAGTACCTGTATTAATTAAAAGGTATTGCACATCAGAAGAACAATATTATTAATCTCAGTTGGTTAAGTGTAGTGACATTGAAGCACAAGGCCACAGCACTTACAGCCACAGCCACTACAATATGCATGGAAATTTTCTACCCTAATTAACGCACAGGTCTTCCAAAGAAAGACTCTGACATTAAAAATGGGCTTTAAAAATAATAATTTAAAAAATGGATTTTAAAAAATTAAATACAATTTAAGATTAGATAGATTAAGATTAGATCATAATTAGGCAAAATTGTTTAAGGAGATTAGACATCAATAACAGATCAGGCGTGTACCGAACAGCTAAGCTATGCAGAAGCATTTTGTGTGCTCACACCATGGGAACGTTCAGAGCAAGTCTAACACAAGATTTGTTTCACAACAAATGTGTGCAGTTTCAAACATACCGGTAGAGCCTTTCAGGGCACCTAGATTGGGCACAATTGTGTAAGAGGCTGTACTGATGAAGTCTATTTTTGTGCTGCTGTAAGCAAATTCTGACTTGGAATCTACCAGCGCAAATTTTACCACTACTGTTTATTTAAACTATACATATAACTAATATAACCCTAAAAATATTACACATAGATTAAAGCTTAGACTGGTAGAGATCATACAAATAAACAAAACTAAATGTTTAAAACAAAAGGTCAAGAAAATATTGCATTCATTAAACTAATTCACTTTCACAAAAGTCTTCAGATTTCTTTCAGAAAGGCTGCTGACTTCATTATTTCTCTGTCGCTTTTTTAATTTTTGCTCACTGAATGCTACAAACGAGTTTTGGGTATTCATCCTTCTTTTTCTTCTTTTTAGACCAATAGATTTTAAATATTTTCTCAGTTTGGAAGCTTAAAATCAAAACCCTTAGGGAAAAGGGAAACTAATTTTAAAAGGTCTAAGAACTGCAAAGAGTTGCAGAATGTGTGTTATAAGATTACTACTCTGTAGCCTTTCTTAAATCAGAAAAGTTTTTAAAGAATTCTTAAACGTTTAAAAAGTCCCAGAAGAAGAAGACTAAAATGAAAAGAGGAATAAAGTAAAAAGAGAGAAAGGACAAAGGAAAGGGATGGAACATAAGCCCACATAACTTTTGGCAGTACTTGCCTTATCACACCAAATGACAAAAAGGAAAATAGGAAGGAAACAAGATATAAAAAATGCAGAAAAATTAAATTATTTTGAAAAATATTTTAGGAAACAAACGTATAAACTGTCATTTATCAACCATTTTAAAAGAGAAACATCTTCTAAATTTATATTTGGTGTTTTTTCCTCCAATGTTTTGATCACATTTATAAATAAGCTCCTCCTGCCAGTGTCTCAAAACTCTGTGTCCCATGTTCTCTGTCTCTTCTTACAAGACAGATGGACATAACTCTTTTCTAAGTGTTGGTTCCACATAAACCTCTCATTTTGATGGCAGATAAAATAGAGAAAATGTACATAACACAGTGTTGGAGTGCAACAGGCCCTGATACAGCCCAGGTTTAAACCAAATGACCACAAACAAGCAGGTATAGAGCAGCTGCTGTCAGGAGGTCCTGGAAAGTCATTTAACCAGTTACTCCTCTGTTTCCAGTAAGAGCTCAGGTGGCGTTTCACTGGTCAATATTAGCTGGGTGGCTAATCAAGTATAGAGAATTTCAGAGCAAATATTCAATTTTGGGTGAAGAAACTGATACACTCATTAACGTCTATTCAAACAATAGCAGCAAAAAAATAACTTCACTGAAAAATGCCAGACCTGTTCTCTGTTAAAACCACTTGGTCTGTAACAGGGCAGAAATCCATCCTATCATGATCAGGTAACCATTACCTTGATCCCTAAAGTGTCCTTACCAAGGTTGTCATTTACGACTATCATAAACCTGACCCCAAAACATACAGACAGCCTTGAGCTACAAGTCTAGCAGTGCTCTAAGATATCCTGCTTCTCCAGACCTGCCCTGTGGCAGAAGCCTGGACAGCAAATATTCAGAGTCATTAAAGCACAGCTGAGACAGCATTGCCTTCAGAGGCAAACTCTTTGGTCACTCCTAAGATTTTTCTAAATGCTGTTTGGACTCTCCAGAGGTTCCATTTTTAATCCTTGCTGTATCAAAGATGGAACTTGCCCAAAAGTTATCTTAGTGCTAATCTCATACCATCCTCCAAAACTGATGCCATGCCAGTATCTGGGAAAGACCAGGGTTAAGTTCATCATCACTGTAACTCCATACACTCTTTTAAATATATATTCTTGTAGTAACTAGACTGCTAATATCTGGATTAACCCCATGAACTGCACAAAGAGTGCTGTGAGCACAGCATTAGAGCCAAGGCTGCCATGTGTATCACAGGTTCCCTTTTCATGTGTAAGGTATGCCTGCGCATGAGTAGTGTGTAAAAATGGTGTGAGTGCTCAGCAGCAGAGTTAAAAGGGAGTTAGTATCTAGTCCAGATAGCCCAGGCTGAATTTTCAGTCATGTGGAAGGAGAATGAAGGCAGTACTTTTAGATACAGTCAGAAATTTTAGGAGTGATATTCACACTCCATAGCAAACATGAGGTGAGTATGCATCTGCCTGGAAAACATCAGAGGAAAGAGGGACTCTTCCAGACCCTGCACAAGTCCATCCCTGCCTACACCCCTGCTCTTAATTACTCTTCGTTTCCATTATTTTGCCAGTGCCTCTGGCACCACCACTTCCTCGGTACCTCCCTCCACCTCCGCTTCCCGCCTGCTCCTTGTACATGAAACTCCTTCTAGCTCATGGACAGGGAAAGGCAGACACCCTCTTTTCATCCTAATCCCTTCTAAAGCACACACCGCCTTTTACCCAGGTTGCCAGTGCAATCAGAAACGGTGCTACACAACTAATAAAAATAATTGTCAAGCTTTGATGATCATCCAGGATGGTTTTTATGTGTTTTTTTCTCTTCATTTACACAGCAGGTCTCATAAGACTGAATTTAATTTTCTCTGCTTGCTATGAGCATTTAAAAAGTAGTCTCATCAATAAAAGAATCTAAAGCTGAGCACAGATGGGTTTTTTCCTCATGCCCAGTCTCACCCATGCAGGTTTTTATGCTGTGCAGACTCTATGCAGAGTCACAACAGCAATTAAATTTGCACAAAACCCTTCACCACCAAAAAATCACAAAGTGCCTTTGAGGTTTAAAGGAAACAAAATTACAGGCTCCAGTTTGCATGAAAGGAAAGTCCTTTTCACATCCTTAAAATCCAGCGGCCAAAGAGGCTCTGAGGGCTCAGAAGGAGCCAGGCTGGAGGCCCAGGAGAAACCTGCCCGCACAGGTGCACATCATCCTGCAACAGGAGTGGGTGCTGGTGCCATCTAGCAGACACCATAGACACCCACATCACGACAGAAAAATTTTTTGGCCTCCTTGCCTTTTCAGCACCTAAACACATCTTGCCTTTCTCTTTCTTTTCAAGTCTCTCTTTTAATTCAAGGACCAACCCTCCACGTCTGAGCTGAGTTAGAGATGCCTTCCAAAAGCCATGAAGCATCAACTAATCAGATGAAGGCAGTGTCATTAGGAGCATCCTCACCTCTGTGTTGCGTCTTCTGAGGGTTTTTGAGTCACTGGGGGACAAACACAGCTCCTACGGCACTTAAGCTCCTCCAGGACAGTGTTCTGCAGGGACACACAACTGCAGGCACACACAACTGGCAGAGCTCCTAACACAGCTCCCTTTAGTACTTAAAAATAAAAGAGGTTTCAAGCTAGAATATAACTCAAACCCGACTTTCACATGCTAAAATCCTGCT
>NW_010186810.1:38750-39370 GCF_000695765.1 Mesitornis unicolor | reverse complement strand
CCCTACTGACTTCCTTGGCCAAAGTATAATATATTCATTACATCCACTGAAGTTAAAAAAAAAATGGGACAAAGGCAACTATTTTGCTGCTTTTTTTCTAATATACCACATGATATGCCATTTTCCCTAGTAAGGAGACCTCATTTAACAGCTCATAACTGGCTGAGTGTCTGTCCAAGTTATATTGACTCACTACAGTTCAAAGAAGATTTTTTGTAATTTTATTTATGAGAGAAGAAAGTCGCTAGGAGGGGTTTTTTTCTACCCCAACAATAATTAGCTATTGATCAGCCTTTCATTTAATAAAATAGAAAATTGTTTCAAGATCCTGTGTTGTTGTTCCAAGTCCTATTATCAAAACAGATTTTTTTCATCCAATTACTGATATTTTACAGAGTGGTTGAACTGGAATTCCTCTTGTGCTGGATAACAGAATGACATTAATCCTATCAGGCTGACAAAATCAATTTTCAAACAAGGCCAATCAACATATCCGGTTTTTAATTTCTCGCATTCTCTTCTGTTACAAGAAATGTCTTCAACTAAGTCATAAAATGGCTGTGGTCTTGTGAGGAAAAATCTACCGTCATTACAAATGTGCCGTGATGTTACAAGGAACC
>NW_010186810.1:24454-38719 GCF_000695765.1 Mesitornis unicolor | reverse complement strand
AAAGAGAGCGACAGAGAGAGATGGAGAGAATGAAGAGATGATTCTCCTGTTGCAGGGTGGAGGCAACACCCGAGAGGACATGGAGGCAGATGTGGGACTGCCTCATTAGTCCATAATACGGCCCTGTTTTGTAAAGTCAGAAGCCAATCTGTCCTGTCACCTGGGCTGGGATTCCCCATGAAAAACATGGCCACATGGTAGGCAAGGGAGGGGTGAGAGGATGAGGCAAGAGTTTTGTCAGAATCACTCCCCCACATCTCGGTGTGGGATGTACCTTTCAAGATGTCCTCTAAAGGACCGAATGCCCTGAGCTAAAATAGCCCAATTAAAAAGAGTTGGCAGTTTAATGGATGAAACCCTTTGCCAACTGGTATTTAAACAGCTGGAATGAGATATTCAGTGTGAGATTATACTCTCTCTTGGAAGAAAAAACTACACCACCAACAAAATAAACAAACTCGAATTTACACTCTGTGCAAGGCAAAGTGTCTCAAAGAAAACAAGAGGATTTGCACTTATGAAATCAGGACCAGATCCAAACCCACTGACTGCCTTGGCATTTCTGCTTAGGTCTGAATAGGCCACAGTCAGGTCAAAATCCCTTAAGATGCAGAGTTTAGTGCATTGGCAGATAAATTATTTTAACCAAAAAGCCCACTGGGGCAATATAATGCAAAATATGAATGTTATTATCTGTTATTAATTTTTGCTGTCATCTAGTTACCATAAATAGAAGAACTTTATTACAATTCCAATTCATTATTTATTCAATGTATTCTTTATGCATGTTCTGAAACCAAATCAAGCTGATTTGTGCCATCTACTGGTAAAACGAGGCTTTCTGAATCGTGAGTATTTTAACTCTAAGACAGAGCTAGTTTATTTTAAATCCATTTCAGTTTATTATTCACCCTACGCAAATGTATTAGCTAATTGAAAGCAACCTCATATATGCGCTGTCTAATGAAGAAGTCTCTGTTCATATTGTCTGAGGATGATCAGCAGCATCATATAGGACAAACTAATTCATGGCTTTAATTACAGTGGCATGATTTTATTGAAAACTCTCAAAGGCACATTTTTAAATTCATGCAGTAAGGCTCTATATTGGATAAAACCTATTCGTTAGCTTGCACTATCTTTTTTGGCTATGAACTGCAAAGTTCATATTGTGACAGACATGCTCTTTCACATCTGAGATACCAGGTTAATTTGGAACCACTATTCTGGATTGAGGTGTCCAGAGCAGAGTCAAGGCTGGGCTGCCCTATTTGTACAAGGCACTGGTAAGATCTCACCCTGGCATACAGTGGTCAAACCTTGCTATTCATAGCCAAAACTGCCAAATTCAAACCGTGACCAGCTTGCTCAGAGAAGGGCAGCCCTGGAGAATGGAAATGCACCTACAAGAGAAAAACCTTAAGGACCTAGCTTGACTAGCACAGCAGAATGAAGAAATGGGACACACTATCTTCTGCACCATGGGATTGAAGTGAAGGAGAGAGAAGAGGGTTTTTTTCAGCTTCAGGACAGTGCTGGCAAAAGAACAAATGGGCGTCAGCTGGCCATGAATATATTTAGGTTGGAAATTAGAAGGCTTCTAACCATCAGAAGAAAGAGGTTCTGTGACAGCAAGCCAAGGGGAGCAGTGGGGGAGGCAAACAACCTAACTAGTTTTAACATAGCTCTTGGTGACTTAAAGAAAGGGATTATGAAACATGGATGCCTACAAGAGTGAAAAACTGGACTTGATGACCCATGCAGTCCCTTATTCCAACATTTCCCAGAATGTTCCTCTGCTTTGACTTCAACATGGTGCCCAATTTCTGACAGCAGGACATTCAGCTGCCCATCAGGAGGCTCCGAAGTACTGAAAAGTTCTGTTGATCTGTCCCAAACCCTCTCATTAGTTGGGATATGATTTGTTAGGAGTGGCCAATTGCCTTTTGTCTCTAAATCCTATGTTGCATTTGTCAGATCTGCCTAAAGCTTTTAAACATAGTTTGCCTCTGTTTTTATTGTAGACTGTAGGCAACTGGTGAATTAAAAGTGAATTAAGCAAACCCAGCCATTTTTAAGCACAATAGCCAAGGGATCAACTAAGATGTAATTATCTGTCATGTTTAACAAAATCACCACAGCACAAAAAAAGAGGGTGGGGAAATCACTGTAAGTACAACTTGGAATGTAAGTAACTTAGTAAAAGATTATTTATTTCTAAACGACCTCATGTTGCTTTTAATTTGGGGTATGCTTCAGTACAAATGAGACACTAAAAAAACTAATGGATCAGAGACCTGACCCAGTGTCTGCAGAAATTGGATCATTGCTGTTAAATGCCAATGAAGTGCTGTTTTAAAAGGGACTCCTCTGAGCCCCCAAGCTTCCAGCTGTAATCCACAGAAACAGCAAACACTGGATGACCTCTGAGGAAAACAAAAAGCCCTACGTCTCTCAAAATCATAAGTCCCATTTGAAAATTCAGTTCTAAAGTAAACATTCAATTAAGCCTATCAGCTGATGCAGTTACTAACAACCCTCTGCCTTTTTTGTCTTTGGTTTCCAAGATGATCTGAGTATAAAAAAGCAGCGGTGCAGTGCTCAGGCAGCGATGTGGAAGTGTGTGTGCCTGTGAGCCCATGTATAGCAGCAGAGGAAAGGCGACACGAGCAGGTCCCCAGGAACGTCGCTGGAATTCGGCACCTCTTGCAGCCGGCGATGAAGCACACGGCAAAAGGTTTTTACGAGGATCCTCTGAGAACCACTTAATTTCGTTTTCCCCAAGTAGGAAAATGTCAAAGTTCTTGAACTAGTTCATTCAGATGTCCAGGTGAATCATATTTAAATTCAAAAATGTGGAAATACAAGAAAGCCAGACTAATAGAGTTTCAAATTATATTCAGCTGATCTTCCCCTTTTAGGAAGTATTTGCTGTTTGGAAACATTTAGTCTGGCTGGACGCTTTTGGAAAGCCAGAAAATACTGAAAGAACAATCCATCAGGCATCTCACAAAAACATTCCTCTGGTGCATCCAGCTGTACTTTCCATACAGAGTGGAATAATTTGGGAAAGAAGAAAACTGGCTCTAGAGGAGGTCCTCTGCCGGTAACTCTCACATGGGTATGTAAACTTACTGCTTACCTGAGTAAAGTGAGTAGGGTCATGAAAGTCCCACTGAGCTCAGTGGGAAAACTACTACAAGCAGAATCTGGATCATAACATTCACCTTTCTGCCCAAAGGTGAAAGCCCTCCCCACAGCTGCCCCAGGGCAGTAAAAAGAATGAACACATTAATGCCACCCTGGTCTTAGCCTCCAGGGAACACTCCTGAGAAACAATGCAGATATACATTTCTCTTTTTGATGAATTAATTCTTCCCTCTGTTACACAAACTGCAAAAGCTCCAAAATCTCAGCATTCCTTCCTGCTGGGTTTCTACTTCCAGCCCTCCAGACCTGACAGAGGAGATGCTGCTGGGAAATATAACGTAGGCAACAACCAGGCTGTAAGAGTGCTCCCAAATGGGTTTTCAAAAAGGTTCTGTAACTCTGCCTGTTTTCCTCCATCACTGCAGGTGTACTGTTACCATATAGCCTCTGATTATGTGTAGTACATCCCGCAGCAAGCTCTAACCTTTTTGCATTAGGCTATATCATTATCCAAGTGTCAGGTAAAAATTTCTACTGATTTACTGCTTCTTCAAGTGGCCTCCCCACAGAAATCATAGCTTACTATTATTAGTTTGGATTGCTGACTTACATTTTAAATAGTATCAACCTGAATTGCTGCTTTTTTATTTTCTTTAGATGATATCATGACCAGCTTCTCTCAAGGGTCTATAGAGTCTTAAAAAAAACCAAACAAACAACAAAAAATGATTTAGGAATCAATAAAATATTTTCTCCACCTTGCTCCTCACTTCTCACTCTTAAAAACTAAACACAAAACAACTGTAAGGAAACAAGACCACAGTGCAGTATGCTCAATTTTAAATACAAAGACTGTGCTGAATAAGCTACAGGGTTAAGATTCTGGTCCTTCCAATGGCAGCAGAAGATACACCACTTCCTTGAACAGGTGCATAATTTCAAGCATAAGATGTCTGATTTACATCACTACGCCCTGCACCTTTTCTCACTTGCCTGATCACTGATTCTCTTCTTTTTTCTCCTTTTCTTTCTCTACTAAGCATTCTCTATCATGACTTTATAATTGGAAATGCCTTTTGGGATAAGATTCTGGAAAATACCTCACTCATTTCATTCTACTTTTTATATCGGATTTAATGACATTAACATCCAAAGAGTTTATGATATCATTTTCAGCTTAATTTGATTTTATTTCCACATCTTAGACATTGCTGATAGTGAGCAGTTTTCTTGGTCTTTAGTACTACAGTAAACTGGAAGACTGATTGGGGAAATGGGTTGTGCCAGGGATATTTGCTTATGCGTAGATCTTATGATTCACAAAATCAATAAAAGGCATACAGCTGTGATCTCCCTATCTTTTGAATGCAATAATTTGAATGCCAGGGTAATTGCTAGTTAATACATATTTAAGCTGTTAGTTTCACTCCGATGCTATGATCACAGTAACAGCAGCTTCCCAGTTTATAGCTTGCTTGCTTTTTTTTACTTCCACAGAATTGCAAAAACTGGGAAAAGTGAGTGGTGGTTTTTTTTCTTTTCGGTTGTGAAAGAAACTCAATAAGTTGCATTTTGCAGATAGTTTTCTGATGTCTCAGATGGCAACTTTGCGTTTCTTTATTCTACTGCTAAATCCATTTTTACCACTAATTCAGTAACTTTTCAGATATTAAGTCCCTGTAATCTTGTGGTGTGGGCAAAGGATCAAAAGTGACGGAGTTACCCTGGTCTAACAACTTACAACTCAGCTATGCTAACTGATCTTATGCTCCTAACCCTTTGCATATGTGAGGGAAAACATGGTAGCTTTAATCCCACCAACAGCAATTCTGGGTACTTGCTTTTGCACAGTGAGTGAATGGAAGTCAATGGATTCTTGTTAATAAGAGATTCGCTTGACGGCAACTTCTATCCATATAATATGGACCTGAAACCCCTGAAAGTCTATAGCCTTACATGTTCTCAAGCCAGGCTTGAAATGGCAGAAACCCAGCTGGAGTCTGAAGACTGTTCTTCAGAGGCTGTTCACCATGTGGAGCAAGAGAACTTGACAAAGCAAGGGCACCACTTCCAAATTCATGTTGATTCAAAGAATCACATTGGGTTGAATGGATCTACTGAAGAGGTGAGTCAAAACTTCCGGATCAGGCTCCAGATAATTAATTTCCAGTAATTTGGCTTGGCAGGCACTGCTGATCTCTGGCCAAATACATGAGCAGCAGCAATTTGTTGAGGGGGAAAAATAGGTTTAGATTCCTAATTACCCGGAGAAAGTGCTTTTGTGCTGGGATTGCCAATTTACATAATGATCAGTCAGCACTGAAGCAGAAAGCACTGGTACTGTAGTGCGCTATTTCAAGCTGCAGCCACCTCCTCCTGCAGCCACCGTATCTGCTCAGTGTTTGCAATCACCAGTTCAAAGCATGCAGAAGCACACAGCACTCCTGTCTAGACAGGCTGCAAAACCAGATACAGCTAGGAGCCCCATGATTGGGTTCTCTTCCCTATGCTTCACCACCAGACAAATCTTGCTGCTGCACACTTCTGCTCCATTGTAAAGAATTAAACTTAACACCTCACAAAATCAAATGCAATTTGGGTAAAAAATACTTCAGTGATAACAACTTCATTCAGGTAAGCAAAAAAGTCAGTGGTAAAGATGAAAATAATAATAAGATTAACTGCTCCAAATGGATGTGTTTTATGGACAGGATCACGCTAAACAACATCACATTGCACAATGACTTGCTACAGGACTGAAGTTGTACATTGATGGATGAAAAGTAGCAGAAAGTTCTGTTTCTCACCTGCAACATGTCTAAAACTCATGAAAAGCTGACGGACAACTGTCTTTGTTTCTACTAAGTGCATGTGAAAAGTCAACAGTGGGAATATGTGAAGTGTGAAAATGATGGTATGGCATTATTTACCTTCATTCACCTTGAAATCTATGTTTGAAAGATACAGTAGTTTCCATGTAAATGCCCAATTTTAAGGAAACCCGGTTTTTTCCACTTATTTCCCATTTTCTCCTATATGTACATGCATTTTGAGAGCACACACAGTCCCTTTTTCCAGCATATAGCCAAAACTGAAAGAAAATAGAAACATTTCCATCTATTGCTATTGATATGTTAAATCTAACTTGATGGGACTTTGGGGCATAATTCTGCTCACGATTTCACCCAAGAGGCTGCTTTTACTTTCAGAGAAGTTACAGAAGTCTAACTCGGAGAAATCTTTGTCCCAGAGGTTAGCACTGAAACTCCATTTGGGAGAAGCCATTTTCTCAGTATCCAAGAACCCCTTATGGTTTCTGGAAGAACTAGTACAGTTGTTAGAAAAATGGCACAGAAAGTATCTGCCACAGCGTAAGACACAGTACACCAGGTTTTTGATGAGAGTGTTTGTCAGTATGCTGTTGTCAACAGAGACTATGTGAAATTCATTACCTGTCATCCTTTTATCTGTTCTTAAAAATCTAGTACCAGAAAACAGAAAGAACATGCCTCTGCCCAGAGGGAAATTTATTCCGGCAACTAGGAACTCCTGCTTAATTAAGGCTTTGTGCCTCCACAGCATTTTCACCTTCCTTTGTATCTAATTTAGGGTTATTTCCATTAAGTCACAGAAATATTTTGAGGTTTAATTCACATATGTTTCCAAGGAGCAGGCAGCCATGGAGAGACTGTCTTGTGTAATGACAAATAAAAGCACAGCGTGGAGCAGTGGCTGCCAGCAGGAAATGGGAGTTGATGGATTTGCACAATTGTCGGCTCAGCTCTTAAAAGAGGTGGGCAGTGAGTTTTGCATTTGCCTTCCCTGTGCCAAGATGGGGAGGGCAAAGCTTTTCCTGAGAGAGTATGAAATGCAAACATTCACATCCTGCTAGACAGGTGCAGTGCCACCAGGCTCAATTCTGTCAGTGCTGGCTGGACAGACTGAATATCTCTTGGCATGCCTGGTACATCTCCTCCAGTCATCACTTGCTACGCCAATAGTCACAGAGAACATTTGGCTTGCCACTGTAGAGGTGCAAGAAAAGGTGAAGGACTATACTGAGGTCTCAAGCCAGTACCCAAAATCAGCCAGCATCTAGCCCATCATTTCATATATCTTAACAAGAGAGAAAGGGGCACAGGATATGGATTCTGGAGATCACAGAGCTTTTGCAGACACACAATGAAAAGATAGTGTACAAGTGAGCTATGGAAGGGTGAAGAGCAGCATGGATTTCTGGCACACAACATATTTATTTCAACTCTAAGTGGATCTATATCCACTGAGAGACTTATGAGGGGCTTGGAACCAAATAGATAAATCTAAAGCAAATGAGCATTTGCAGAACTGAAAGGTAGGTCGAAAGAAATTGCTTCCAGAGAACTGTGTAGATCAGAAGCCCACCAGCAGCCTTTCTGCATTAGAGAGCCAGAGGCTACTTAGCAGCTGCCAGCAAAATGGTTGGTGGGAGTTTGCCAAAGAGAGCCACATGCTGTTACTGGAAAAACTCTTTCACAACTGAGCTTGGCACGTATGTCTGGGACTGCCAGGGAGCAAGAGAGACTAGCTAAACTGCACACTCCTCATTGACCATAATTAGTATGAATACACTTAAAATTAGGAATATGAATGCCAGATACCAGCAGCCCTGCATTTCATCTGTGTGCACCTCAGTCTCAGTCTGCAGTTCAGGCACTGTCAGGATAACACCCAAGGAAATGAACTGAGAGGTACACGACAAATGAGAATTGAGGCCAAAAAGCTACATGACATGACAGTCCCAGATCCCCATCCTCCTTCTTTTGAGAAACTCATGGTCTATGTTTCAGCTGGGACCTGGCAAATAGTGATAAGCACATCCAATTGCTATGAAAACAACTCTGCTGGTATCTGAAGAGGACACTGACTGGTAACTCAGAGTGGAGCCTCTGGTCATTGCGGGCTTACGCACACAGAGGTGTGGTTTCAGAGGTGTGGCATGTCAGGCGACATCCAGGAACCCAAGCCTTCTTCTTATCGACAGGGCAGCCAGAGTGCACGACAGCCATGGACAGAGAAAGGCTTTTTTATTATTATATGAGACTGGGATGAAGAGGTAATTCTAGGTAGTTGAAAGCTTGCTTTCTCACTGATATATAAATAATCTCCTGAACTACACAATAGTTTGAATTAACTCATTTTTAAATGTCTGAAATACCAAGAACATTTTACTTCCCTCAATTTTATTCCTGTTGTACTATGTCCCCCCAGAGCTGACACAGGTGATATTCCTGTAGCAGCTGCTCTGTTCACATTCCCTAACATGGGTGGAAATAGGCATATTCAAAATGCTTTTCAAATAAACAACACAATAGCTTCAGTTATAATGAAGACTTGTAATCTGCTCCCTGGATACAGAGGTTGAATGGAAATCACATAATCAATTATAGGTCATTTAAATGGAAGAACAGAAGACCGCAGATTAGGTCATTGCGGGAAAAAATAAAAACAAAGACCACCTATATGAGGTGTATATTGAACATTTTTCAAACGAGCTTAATAGGAAAAATCTTTTTTGGCTCTGTCTCACAAGCAAAGCAAATTGAAAATCTAAGAGGATATTCAGTTTCTTACACTTGTCATGATTCTTTGCACACTGAAAGGCTGGAATATGGTACTTTCTCTGCCTAGACAGAACAACTTCCACTATTCCTAAGAGGAAACAGTCATCTCAGATTCCCATCTCAAGAACATCAATCTTCAAAACCTTTCTCCAAAACAAATTATTCATGCATGACATTCAATTGGCAGTACCCTTTTTTTTTTTGCAGAATGTTCCAGATGTGTCTTCCAGGTCCCAGCTACCCTCTTCCTGTTGGAAATGTTGAAGTCTCTTTTACCTTATGGAAAGAATTTTTTTTTTCAGAATAGTTTAGCAAGTTCTGGAAATCATCTCAAAAGAGTCCTGAATGTTCTTTCCTGGTTCTTTTGACGGTACTCGCAAGGAGTGCCAAATCCTCACTCAGAAATTGCTAAAGAATGCTCTCAAAGAGGGCCATAAGCAACCATTCCAGGAACCGTATGAGCACAGATCCAAGTACATTATAATACTTCAAAACAATAATATTATTGTCATTCGTCTTTACTCATGTTGTCACTAAAAGACCAGCGTAGCAATCAAGATTCAGGGAGTTCCTGGCCTTAAGTATGGACGTCTTTAAAAACTAGCTTCATTTCAGCTGATTTCTATTACCAGTTATTTTTAATGAGTACCATGAAATGAGGTGCCAAATGGATACCAGAAGATGCTTAAGTACAATTATATACCTAATAATTCTCATGCTTCACAAAACTTGCTAAAGGTTGGAAAGTAGATATGAAAATGAGCCCATATTTCTCTTTTCGAAGTTTCAAGGGCCTCTCTTCTAACTGAGCAGATATTACCACTAAAATATTTCTGCTGTAATATTTGATACAAAGGAAGACAGATATACAAGAAACAGTGGGATCTGGTTAAAACCACAAATGGTAAAGGCCAGGAATAGTACAATAAGCAATGGCTTCTAGTCATCATCATACCGAAGGAAGCATTCACACTGATGACTTCACTCGGAATTAAAATACCCAGATCTGTGAAACGCAGCTTTGCATTCTGTTAAATACGCTGTTCTCATCTGCAGCATGCTAGGCTGCCTTAATTGCCTGGCCGAGGAATTCAGTGTGATGTTTCCCAGATCCATGCACAGGGACCTTCTCCCCCGTGAGCACTTCTATGGCTGAATTGCAAAAACCAAGCAAGGACCCTTCTCAGCAAAGCGCTTGCATTTCTGCTCTAGTACCACGACACTGGTAGGACCTAACTTTCTGCATATGCCTTTGCCTTTCATCTAAGTTAGAAAGATTTTGAAGACTGGAACTTGGAGAGAAGAAAAAAGTCTTTGCATCAATTATTACAAGTCTTTAAATTCTTAAAAAGCAAAGGATAAGAGCGGTAATAACCACATTTTTAATCTTTAAAGCATCTCACAGTGCCAAGATACTTAGCTACTGAAACATCAGGTATAGTGGACAAAAGCAGTATCATTAATATTGAAAACTTAATGTAGAAGAGAGAGCTGAAAGTAATTGGTGACACTAAGTTATTTGGCAGACCTTGTCTAGAATTCAGGAGCTTTCAAGACCATGCAGAGCACTTGTTGTTTAGGCTCCTCTGTTTTGGTGCTCGTTTGCAGAGCAGCTAATTAAAACAGTAGACATAATAGACATAAGGTGAGATGCTTTTTCTTTCTTGTTAAAGCAACAAATCCTTCTTGGCATAATAGAAAAGAGAAGAAACAATGGTGGGCTTGGGTTCCACTTATTATATGGTGATGTGGGGCAATTTCTCCTAAAAACTTTTAAGTTTCATTGTTAACTGAAATAACAATGTTAACCCAGTCAATAAGCTTTGTTTAACAGAAGTTATGGGAGAAAAGGGAGGTGAGATTCAAAACAAGCTAGATGTAAATAATTCCATGTAGCAGAATGAGTATGGTAAAAGATGTACCTGCATGACAAAAAACCAAGATTATATACAAATTGCAAAATTAATATTATAAAGATATGCTAAACCCTTCAGAGGAACTCTACAGATAAATCATCCACATAAAAAGGAAATTAAAACAGAATTTTTGGTCACTTACCGAGTGTATTATGCAAATTGCTAAGCACACCACAGGCATAATAAATTTGCAGGTGCCTTAAATTGATTTACCTGCAGGCTACTGCAGAAGGGTCAGTCCCATCCTTTTCTGTAGGTCCTATTGCAGTCCTGGCCCATACTTTGCTTCATCAGAGCATCTCCCTGGTCTGCTTTAAAACACTTCTTCCTCATTTTTAGTTGAATTTCAGCTAGATAAGCAACTTTTTCCATGGTGTCATGAGTTCTAGAACTGATGGGAAGGAAGAGGCAGGAGCACCCGGCCAGGACATGCACAGTGCAGGCAGTGTGGCCCAACATCAGCCTCAGCTACTTGTGAAACCCTGCCAGTGTCCGAAAGCGATGCAGCTACAGTGAGAGGACAGACAGATGTGAAATCAGGAAAATTAATTCAAAATCAGTCTTAACTGGTCTTAATATCTTCCAGGTAAATCTGTTTTACACCACTGAAATATTGGTGAGTGTTTGCCCATTACTATATTGTAGCAGTTTTGGAACTGAGTCAAAGTGTTCAAGCATTCGGTTGCTTTACACAAGAGCAGGCTCCTTGAAGTCCCGTTGATGTTCTTACATAATTCTCCTCCCTCCTCACATCTCTCAGATCTGCTCTGATCTTCATTTCTTCACACAGCCTTGCAAAATCATTATTAATGTACTACTTACTTAAGGTGAAGCAGGAATTATTCTCTAATGAGACATTCACAACAATAACCAGCCACCTTCTGGTCTCTCACCACCAACACAAAGCTATTGCAATTTGGAAGAGCTGGTTTAAAGAATATTTGGGTTTCCTAAGTTATTTAATACATATTACTTGAAGTCCATGTAAGACTTGAGCCACTAAGTAGAAGAGATCATAATTTTATGTACATCAGCAGTAAAAAGATAACATAAAAAGGGATAAGCACTATTCCAAAGGGAAGGTTTTGGTAAATACTTGGACAAAAAGCCCAGAAAATGAAGATCAACTTCCTGTATAACTCTGAACAAAAAAGAAACAGGTCCAGAAGAGAACCACATAAGAAAAGAAAATATTATGAGCAATGGAAGACCTACCAACAATAAGCAACATCTGAGTCATTAGTAACAAATCATTCACTGTAGCTTGCATCACTGAGATCCAGCTAGATGGCATTTCAAGCCTTGTATTAACCAACCTATTCTTCATCCCACACGGGCAGGACAAGCCATCTCCCAACACGCTATCTGTCGCATTTGAAAGGATAGGTCCCTTGTGTAAGACAAATATCACTGGATTCATTTACTTAGCAACAGAAACAAATTTAATGTAAAATCACTTTAAGTTATAGACACACATAAAATAAATAATCTAAAGGTGAGGTCAGTGGTATTTTAATGGGGTAGAAAGACCTCCCATTCTGGGCAGCTTCATCACACACTTTATCAAAGACAGACTTCTAAACTCCAAAATTCACTTCTTTCCCTCTTACGTTCAGAAGCCATGTCTAGTCCAGATTGCGAAGCTTTTCACATCTGTGTCTTTCGCCAATGCTACATCTCAAGCACGTCTTTCATAGGCCTTTAAAACCTGAAGATGATAGAGACCATACCACAGAAATATTTGGTGAGAAGGGACCACAGGACATCCATTTTAACTCCCAGCTATGAAAAAGGATTGAGTAAACTTAGACTATCCCTGACACCCATCTGGTCTTAAAAAACTTCTAATGATGGGAATTCCATAACCCATAAAATCTCACCTGTGTCACTGCTAAAATTTCCCACAGAAAGAATTTTCTAGTATTTAATTTGGGTTTCTGTTTCAACCGATTACCTCTGGCCTTATCTCAGCCAACCAGTAACCATTTACTGTTGGGCTTTTTGTCCTAATATTTAGGAATTATGATGTCTTCCATTATTGGTACCGTATTCAGAATCACTTAAGTGAGATTATATCTCACACAGAGAGCAATCTGGATGCAAGGCCAGGAACTGTAAATAACATTTTAGTGACAGAGAGGTTTTATCACTTCCTATACAGGATTCAGCACTATACAGGTCAATGTAAAATACTAGAACACCTCAGAAAGATGAGCAGTCCAGGCAGTCCTTTTAGAGCGAAGGGACTTCTCAGGTATGAAGACATCTAATGATAAATATCAGTAAAGGTTGAGTTCACCGTTACAGCCATCACTTCCAAGGTCACTTCCAAGCTGTCTTTCCATTTTTTTCCAGGTATGAAGTGATAAGGTTATTTAGAAGCTCCAACTGCACAAAATGCTACGGGACATCCTACGAACAGAACAATCTACCTGATAAAACATCACACCCATTCTCCCTTCTCTTCACTGGCTACATTAGTTCACTGCACCAAAGTTCAAAGTCTTCATCTTTCACCTTGAAAATACTCAACTTTCTAACAGCATGAAATAAAAGTTATTTCAGTTTTAATATACACACATAACTTGCTCTGAAATAAAAACATGTATTCTTTATATTGGAATTTTTTATGCTCACAGGTTTATAAATGCAAAGTGACTCTTTGAGAAAGAGACTTTGACTCACGGTACACAATTCAACTAAACTGCAAGCAAGAAAGATGCTATTTTGCAGAAGGAATGGGACAAAGTATTATAAATAAGTATATGTAAGTATAAACCTTTGTAGGCAAATACTGCAAGGTCGTATCCCAGATATGTTGAACATTCAGCTCAAAGGATCTTGCAGATCAGACAGGTGGAAAGGAAAATGGCAAAGAGACACAGGCCTGTAAATTTAAAAGAAGAGGACAAAGAGTATGAGCTGTAAGCTTGGGCCTGCAAAACCTATGAAAAGAGCTAGAAAAGACTGGGATTGCTTTATCTTCAAAAGGAGAGGAACAAGAAAAAACATAATAAAGGGTCAGATGCCCAGGGACTTTGTGTCATGTTTTGTGACACAAGAAAAAGTATTTCAATAAAATAAATATTTAAAAAAATATTCAAGCACCAAACTGAAAATTGAAATGTTCAAACACAGTAAAAGGCAATGCATGTGTATACAGTGACTAATTTGGGAACTCTTTCCTACAGACGATAACGAGACTGACGAGTTAGATGAAAAAGCAGCTAGGTATTTACGTAGGAAGCAACATTTCCCTAACACTGAAAATCTGTGTGGAGAGCATATCGGACAATGTGCATCGGGCCTTAAGTCATTCCTTAGACTAGTGCTAGTAGACAAATTAAAAGTCTAGCGACAGGGCAGACAGTGCCAATTCTGCCCACTGCAGGGTGCCCCCTTGCTCTCTGAAACATCTGGAACTCCCTGCTTTCAGATCCATCCCCCTGGCCCTAAAGTCTGAGCCTGCATGGCAACTCCTAAATTCATAAACAGACAGATGCATAAAACTGCAATGCCAAGTTACAGACACATATAATTCAGATCTGCAAAAAAAGGAACACCTCAAGAATATTTCACTTGTGAAGGGCAGCTGC
>NW_010186810.1:0-24423 GCF_000695765.1 Mesitornis unicolor | reverse complement strand
ATCATGTTCAGAAAGCATCCTCCTACGTATTTCTGTCCAACATTGCAGCCCTTGAAAAGCTCCCTTTCACCTAGCTCAAGGTGATTTTCTGATATTGCAGAGAGCCAACCCAAGACTGAAATATATATATACTAGGAAAGCACTTTAATTGAAGGTCAAAACATTGAGTTCCTCAATCCATTTCAGGCCCTATCTATTCAATTCAAAGGCAGCTTGGCCCAAAAATACTTTGCATCAAAACACGCGGCTCTTGATTAATTTTGAGGATGGTTTTGATGGAAAATAAATATTGGAAGAAGGAGGGGGAAATGTACTGTTATTAAAACTTAGTAGATTAATAAAAAACATTCTGTTTATTAAAAAATAATTATGTTTGTTTTTTTCAAAAAAACTTGTGATATTGGTTATAGCATGTATAGTTTACAATTCATTCTCATTCATATGAAGTTCATTTCCAAATTCACTTTGATACTATGTCTGAACTAGAAAGAGCAGAGGTTAAATAGGAATGAAACAGGAAATGGAACAACAAATAAAAGCTAAGAAACAAAACCCCATGTTTTCTGTAATCTGGTCACTAATGGCTTTATGCAGCAGAAATGCTACAAATGGGGGGGGGGGGCATGGAAGGCAGCAGACTGTTGTGTGTCCAACTCCTGCGCTCCGCCAACCTACTCAGCAGAAAGCTGGCTGGGGTCCAGAGATCTAACCAGGAAATATAAAAATGCAGTTCTAAAAAACCAACCCTTTCAAGCTCCCTGATCCATATTGCTGAGTTCTGGACAACAATTTTTGTTTTTGGTTTTGGGGGTTTTTTTTGTTTTTTAATGCAGAAACAGCTGCAGACACATTCTTTTTTAATACTTCAGAAGTTTACCCCAAAACTGGATTAGAAATGACATATCTGCTTAATCTTGGACCAGAAAGCTTAGGGCAGATTCTTTATAGACATTTCTGGCTACAACTTATGCCCCCGCAAACACACTACACTCATACACGGTCTCTTGGCTGCCTTTCCATATAACCATCTGTTAGGCAGAATCACCCATTCACATACTGTTTCACAATATTTTCGGACCCAAGCGAATTCTGGCTGAGAGACGCGATTGTGCCGTTGCCACTCGCAGGAAACATCTTTTGCGTGACTGTCATGCCAATCACACTGACCTCACATATTTCTGTAGATTTTATTGCACATACCACAACTTAGAGCCAACATGTGCAACGAGTGGATAATGGGAAAAGTGCTTTATAGGCACTTGTAGGTCTGATGTTTTGTAGTAGAAGCTGCTTCATAATCTAAAGAAATTAGGCAAAGATGTGGCCCCAAATTTTGCTGACCAATGGGCAGTGATATTCAGCTAATCCTACCCTGAGCAACATTAGCTTTCAAGTTAAAATATTTTGATCTCATGTGGCTACAAGCAAAATGGGAACAAGCCATGAGCTGTGTGATTGTTGACATAAGACCTCCAAATAGAAGTTGCATGCATATAGACGATGGAGCCTTGTTAATGGAGGCATAGGAAATACAAATCAAAACTAAATGACCCGAGTGAGACCCGTAATTATATTTTAGTCAAACTTGACAGCAAATCTGTGAACAAGACTAGTGTTTCCATTTCTTTGAAAGGCAGGCAGATGAAACTCCAAATTTGAAAGTGATGCTAAAAAAATCCTTATAGTTAACATTTGTCTTTGCTAAAGTTTTCCCTTCAAGTGGTTTCTTAAACAAGAGAGGACAGATGTCTGATTAACATAAAACAGACCCTTCCATAGGATAAAAAGTGAAAGATTTCTTTACCATTTCTCTGGGACAGATCATTCTTCCCTATGTTTGGTAAGGCAAAACTTGTAGAGTAAGGTAATACCTTAATTAGACCAAGTGGTATAACTGGAAAAAACAGATATGCTTTCAGCAGAACTGCTGAGTACTTTCACAATCTGCTTGCAGCACATGCCTATAGTCACCAGCTGAGGTTACACTCGCTCTTTTTTACAGAAACCTTTGATTCTGGAGGCTTACTCTTGCCAGGGGTTGCCCAAATTCAGAAATTTATTGGGGCATATATCTGAAAACTCAGGACACATTATGCATAGAAGTCCTACTGTCTTAAAAAGAAAAAAAAATAGTTAAGCAATCATTCAAGTAGCAACTACACTCAGATAACCTATTCTGACAGAGGCTGGAGACCCAAGATGCTTCATCAGTCTCTTTTGTTCTTACAGCACTCTCAACTGCCTGTAAATCCTACCTGTCTTCCATAGGACATCCCACCCATGACTTTGTTCTGTCCACTCACTAGGGCATCCTCCCTGCCCATTGCTTTGCAGGACTCTATGGGAAGCACAGCGAGTAAACAGAGAGGTTCTTTTCTCAGTTGTCTCCAAGCCTGACTTCAATGAGCTCATATCAGTGAAAAGTCTGAATGATCCAGCCCAGCCTTCAGGCCACTATTAAAACATGGTGAGGACATAGCTGCTACATTTTGCTGGACTGGGGCCAAGGCACTCGGTGCTTTGCAGGAATATCCAGACCCTGAGTCAACTTAGAAAATTACCCTGAACTCAAAAAAACCCGGATGACTTAGCATGTCTTGAAAAATAGACTGTTCTTTAGGATATTTGGTGACATGGAAGCCAATACTGTCATGTCTGATGTCAGAACAGCCTTAAGTCACACCAGTTAAACAGTAGAAGCTTACAGTGCCTCAGCTGCCAAAACTGGGTTTACTTTTTTTATTGAACACAACTTTACATCTTTCAGCTGAACACACTAATAAGCATCCACTCCAATTCATTAGAAAAATGTAAAAGCTCTAATTGCACATATCAGCTTGACATTAATTTTTATTGGAGTTTTTCCTCATCTACAATATAGTCGGTCTATTCATCTGCACATCTGAAAGAACTGCACGTTTCAGTTTGTCATCTGACTTCTTGTAAACTTCTCATTTGGCACTAAATGCAATGACCACGTTGATTAGAGCAACCGTATGACATGGGGATGGAATTGCTGTCAACTCATTACAAAAATATATAAGGCCTCACTTTTAATTACTCACTTAGTAACAGATTAGTTCTTATTGCCTGCCAACAGCGTGACCTCTCCCTCTTTCAAGGTCAACATAAATCAAAAGAAATCAGATGAGCTTGAACTTGTCGTTTATTCACTTCTAACCCTTTCATAGGAAAATCTGTTTAACAAAAAAAGCAAGTCTCCGTTCAATAAAGAGACCATTATTAGGGCTAAAGAGCCAAATTTCCTGTTGTGTTTTTTTTTCTGAATAGCCTCAAGTAATATTCCAGGAAAAAGGCCTTGATACTGTTTTCTTTGTGGAATAAAAAGAAAATCAGCATTAGAAACATGAGATTGCTTACAGGTTTCAAATACCAGTACGAATAAGGGTTTCCTGGTTCCATGCTTTAAGGATTAACGGTATTAAGCACTACAAAATGACATTTGTCATGTTTACTTTAGCTGTCTTGATCTGACAAACCTCTGCAAGCGTTATAAATAGAGGTTGAATGTGACTGTTTTCTGAGCTCGCTGTTGAATAGTGCAAAAATATACAAAATGCTTCATTTTGCTTTCAAGGAAAATCATAAATAAATAAAAAGTATTAAATACAAAGAAATAGTACTGCTTTGATGATTAATTATGACTTTGGGTTATGAAAAACTTGGATGCATCTGTCTGCGTCAGTAAAAATCGCTTCAAGGTTTTGCTGTCACTTTGATGTTCTAGCACCTAGATTTTCATTAATTATAAAATTATCTTTGTGGACCTCCTGGCCACAAAAAAATGTGTTTTACTGGCCATGTAGCACAGACTGATTTTACTAAGAGCTGTGTGTTTGCGCAAGTGCCCAGCCAGTTCAGATGAAGGGCAGGTGCCCAAGGGCCTGGACCTCATGACTGTTGAGTATTGCCATAAATATTTTCAGTAGGCCTGTAACTGTAATTTTTTCTAACAGAAATACTTTGGATAGCCTATTCAACAACATCCATACATTTCACATCCTGCTGAAGTTGTGCCTTGTGTTGCCCAAGCTTATTTCCAGTCCTCACAAAGGAATAAGCCCCACCGACAGAAATACACGTGCACCCGCATCTTGCACTCTTGACGTGCCCCAAGGCTGGAAACACCTTTGATTAACACACCCAAATCAGCTCAGTTTGCTGGGCCAGGTCATGGATGTTCATGAAGCTGGAAGGAGAAACAAGAGTGATTTCCAGTCTCAGGACCATTCTTCATCCACAAGACTGTATGAAGGGCAAATTTGCCTCTGTCCTATGAAGAACATTTTCCAGACAAGTAACATTGGATGAGGTAGTTTCAGTGTTAGAGATGACAAAAAAGTTATATATTCCCCTAGTAAAGAATACATACGATATGCAAAAAACATTAAGAGGCACCTTCGTATTTATCTTCTGATATACCCTAACAATTATTAAAGTACAATACTTCCCAAACACAGATCTTCAACTCTCACATTCAGATGTCAAACTATTAGCAGGGCACCTGACTAATTCAGTCATCCATATATTTCTGCAGCATGATTTGTGGCTTAATTATAGCAGGAAAATTATAATGACAAATATATAGACAAAGCAATATACATTATTCATATACGCAATAAAAACATCAAATGTATTGTCATGACTTATTGCGGTGCAATGCGTATGGCCTTTTTGGCCAGATGATACACCAGATGTTTCCTTTCCTTTAGATTTGAAAAGTTCACATGCAGCAGAAGTCAGGTCCTGAGGGTAGAGGTGAGGCTTAACTATTTAAAGTTAAACGTGCGAATATTGACAAATACGAAACAGTTAAAGTCACATAATTCATTTTCTGCTTGAGTCTTATTTTTTCCTGTCCATTCTCTGAGCAGAATGCACAAACTGTTCAGACAGAGTGAAGAGAAAGACTTAAGGTTTTGTCTTTCACTGCTCTCTCCTCACTTTTCCTACTTTAAAATAAATGTTATTGATTTTTTTAAAGCATAGTATGATAAATACATGGATGAAGTAACTATAGAGTGCATTACAAGTAGAAATATATTTCTTCTACATAGCCATTTCTTTTAGAAAAAAGAAGAAATATACTTTATTTGTAAGTATCAAAGACTCATCTGCTCTGTAAGTGCATTTTGGCTGTGTGCAGAGAAATACAAGCCAGGTATGGTACAGATACAAACTTGTCCCTTCAGCCCTCTATGTGGAGACACAGTCTCCTGTGTCTCCAACTGACGTCTATCCAGAATGTGGCTCAGCTCCACCAGGTGGAAATAGTCCCATGAATAAGGACACAAAACACAGGTAAAGAATGAAGGAATGTGCCGCCAGCAGAGCAGACAGTGCACTCAAATCACGGCTGAAACATTGGATGTGGCAAGAACATTGCTGAAGATTTCACTGGCCCGTTCCCACATTTCAACAAGCCAGACAGTAGCCACCAGTCCTCCCATTAGCTCCACAGACTCTTCATGGAAAGTTTAGCAATACTCAAGGGCAACCCCCAAACCTGGGCCAGTCCCAGCAAATGCGGAGGGATCATAAAACCCTGCAACACGTACAGATCCCACCTTTCCTTCCTGCAAAAACTGCTGACCTCTCAGGAAGGGGGCAGAACAAATGTCACACAATCCAAGATTTTACAGTTCTAAAGGGGGCCAAGGGGGTGTAAACTGCAGCCAGACCCTGGTGTGTTGTTAAATTTTAAAGTCAGGATTTGCTGGGTCTTACGAGTGCCTACATACAAACTTCACAGGCATCCCAAAAGGTTTGGCTCTGGAGGTGGGGAACAGATTGGTCTGGTTTTCAGGTTTTTTCTGACTCCCTTTGCCTATCTTGAACCATAACTACATTAAAGCCTGGAAACAGAACAGACCCCAATGGAAACTGTATTAACACTGCTCTCTGCTGTATGCTCTATGCCATACATCACTTCTATAATTTCTTCTCTGCAACTCTGTTTAACCTCAGGGGGTGGTTTGAACTGTGGTTTGGGCCATACCTGCTATACCCAAAAAAGTCCTTGAGCACATGTGCTTGCTTCTGAATGTTTCTTTGTCCATTAAATGGAAGTCAGTAGACTGAAGAACAGTGCAAAGTAAATAAAAGACCAAACCCATCTGGTCAGAGTAGTAGCTTTCCTTCAGACTTGTAGGGATCATTCCCCGTTAACCACACTCTCGTCTGTGAACGGCTGTCTTTGAGCTGCTTCCTCCATGAAGACGGTATCTTCACTGAGCATCTCCCAAACTCTCTGGAGCAGAAAATCAGATTAAGTTGTACCTGTATTTTTCAAACTAAGAGGAAGGCTTGGTTTGCATGTGCAGTGCCGTTTCAGGAGAAAGAGAACTCTAAAAAGGTAAACCAAAAAGGAAAAAAAAAAAAGGAAGAAAAAGAAAAAAGACTGTTAATACACTCAAAATTAAAGCAGCCCCTGTAAGCACTAGGTGGCAGCACAGCAAACAGTATTTCGTCCCTCCAGTAATGAAAGTTGTTGAAAACTACAGTGTGATTCCAAAATCAAATATTCTAAAATAATGTCACAAACATTTGGAAATAAACGGAGTAACATCAAAGGAGTGTTCTCACTTCCTTCTCTTAAGGGTAATATTACACACGTACAACCTGCCTCTTCACAATATGATACTGCAGCACTTCTGTCCAAGGACAAAGCTCCAGGATCTACGCTGGGCACATCTCTGCTTTTCTCAGAGTCCATTATCACCTCCAGATAAGGGCTGCCCCAGGCTGATGGGGACAACGTGGTTGTCTAGAGTCTGCCAGCTCTGTCTTGGCCAGGAGGAAGTCGTTCAATGCACAGAATACTGGGAGGCTGGGAGGAAGCTGGTGAGTATCTACAGACTCAGGCCTGAAGAAATAAACTGCACAAATCACCTGGGACTGAACCAGAAGGAGCTGCTTTTTCACATCTTATCTTTCGTGTACCCGCAGCTTTGCAGTTCCCTTGCTTTTCCTCCTGTGACTATTCAATATATTTCTTGTGATCTCATATACCCCAGCAATATGCCAGGATTTTTCAGAAACATGTTGAATGCTTATCCTTAAGAGCAAGCCATGGTCAGTCCTGGCCCTGACTTAAAGCCAGACTCCTTTGAAAACAATCCTGAACTTCAGCCTCAACCTTTGAAAAGTGTGTGAACACCCACAAACATGGATGCAGACTCACACGTTCAATGTTTTGGCTGGCATTCAGTTTAGGAAATCAACTGCTCTATCCCTGACCTTTTTGTGACTCTTGACTTGGTGTTGCAGAGGGTCACAGAGCATGAACTTGACTGCAAAAAAGTCTTATGAAACTGAATGTCTGAGCGACTGAGCAGCAAACGTAACTCCACATCAGTATGCGCAATGTGAGTGAGGTAGTAGGGAACAACTACTTACACGTTCATAATAATGGACACAAGTCCTTTGTAAAATATTGTCTGAAATCATTAGCTCTCTGCTTAGCAACAGTCAAAACACAAAAAGGAACAAGGAGAAAAAAATAGAAAAAATGAGAAAATATCATCATGGCCAACACATCCAATGACAACAGAAGATAGAGCAAAATCAGAAAGTGTACTACGTTTACAGAGATGAGCAGGTATATGAAACTGTTTCCATTTGTTTAAAGATCAATTAGACTATGAGTCGTCACCCTGGAAAAGAGACAATTAAGAGAAGATATAATAGACAACTTTAAAATCATGAGTGATACAGAGAACACAAACAGAAATCGATTACTCTGCATTTGTTGTCTCATTTCACATCTGTGTAATTATCAAGCACCGGATTTAAAGTGAACAGAATTAAATTCTTTTTCACAAAGTAATCAGCTACAGTGTGGAACTCATTGCCATAGAACATCATGGAGACAGAAAGTAGAGAAGGATTTTAAAAGGATTAGACAACTTCATGGAAGACAGGTCCAGCCATGACTGACTGTGTAACGGGATGGCCCAGATGCAACCTCCATCTCACGCAGTTTATAAATCACCAATTACCAGATGCAAGGAATGTCTCTTAGGGAAGCATTACTCTAAAAGTCCCCCTGTTAATAGTTTCCCTAACCATCAAGAACAAGATCCTGGCCTAGACAGGCTGCTGGTACCACCCTATAAAGCTGTCCTTGGGTGTTATGTTAGAGAAAACATTACCTGCACTGCATATATATTGTACAAATTAAAGATTACAAATGTATGTATTAAAAAATCCCCAACACACTCAGGGCTGCAGTGACCCATTTTGCTTCTCTATCATGGACTTCTGGTGAGTCTGGAAATATCACTACTAGAGGTGAACATCCAGAGACATAGCCAAGGACAGATGAAAGCAGTCAGGCACTGATCTTATTAAAGTCACTGGATATTTTTCCTATGTTGAGTATGCATTTGAGACCAAAACCAAAAGCTGAATTTTTTAGTTCCTAAAATCCACAATTACAACACACAGTTTGTCCAACCACTAAGAGAAAAGCCACTTTTATTGCCTGCTCTTTAGGCTCTTTGCTCCCGTGCCATTTGAACCATTTCTCCAATTTGAATTCCAAATGGGAACTTGCTCCATACCATTCCCAACTGTTTGAAAATGAAAACATCTCAAGGAAATACAGTAGGCTTTTTGGCTGAATCCATGCAAGGCCAGATGGTACACTGGAGCTAGAGCAGGGTATTTTAGCAATGTCACTGAAAATTCAGCTAAACATCAGATCATTAGTTTCACAGTTTATTGTCCCTGTGTCACCACAGTTAGTGATGATCAAAGGCACTACTTTCTTTATCAGGCTGTTTCCCTAAGCAAACAAGGCTTGCAGTTTATATCCCTTCCATGTGCCTCAATCTTACAAGTTTCATGCAGACGGGTGCCAGGACAGAGGCACTTTACTAATATTAATTACATAGACAGAAAGGATGCAGAATGAGCGGAAACATCTTCTTACATGCCAGAAAATCCACACACGGGATCACTAAAAGAATCCCACTCACAGAACAACTAGGTCTTCCAGTGAGCAGACAGGCCTGTGGTACACAATTAATTGTTTTGAGGACTAGAGGACACTGCCAGGATAATTAAAATAATCTTTTTTACACATTAGGGCAGTAACCTTTCCTGGATTAACTCATGCCTTTGACCCCAACCTCTACAGCTGCATTACAAATACGATCTTAAGAAAAGCATCCAAATTTTGTTTTAACACTTCCTATAGTGAGGAACTTACTAGGCTGTTCCAACATTTAATTGGCACTGAATATTTAGATTTTGCTACATTGTTCTCTGCCAGACAGAAGAACCAGTTTAGACACCCATTTAGGTTTACTTATACACTGAGAGTAAGTTTAACTCTAAAGACTTAATTTCTTTTTCAACCATAGCCTTACAAACTTTACTACAATAGGGCCTTGAAGAGTCATCCCTGTTACTGCTGCTACTGCTGAGGAAGGAACCTCAGGTGCCAAGTGGCCAGAATGGCTGGAATGAAGGTGGGCAGATCCCAGCAATGATTGCTGCCACATCTCCCTCACCCTCTTCGCACTTCCCCTTCTTCCTCCTCCTCCCTGCCTAAGGTAGCAAGAAAAGCAGCAAATCTCAATGCTTCCAGCTAACTCTGTATTCTAGATCCACTTCCTCCACATCTTTCTCTCTTTGCTCCAACTGGAGTTAACTCAAGCTTGGCCTAACCTTGAATACCTGGATTGCCGGCCTTAATTCTGCTCCCATTTCTGATTCTGGGCCATTTGGCTCCCCAGATACTTGCACACAGCGAAAGATGGATTTGGGCTATCAGGATAAAAGCCACAGCATGTAGACGTGGCTCATGTGTCTTTTTCCTTGACCTCTGAGCCTGCCATTTGCCAAAGTAAAACTTGTTCGTCTGTACCGAGGGCTGAAAGTCATCAAGATTGCAGCTAAAGAATGGAGAAGTGATACACGATGGAAAGAATAGACCAATGTTCATTAATAATGGTGAACCTCATCTTCCAAATCAATCTTAAAAGTACAAATTAATACATTTTTTAAATCATTAAGATGCAAAGACACTAAAATATTTATAGCTAAATTATAACAAAGAATTTCCCCAGTGAAACCTTGGTTAGAAAGCTGCAATATAATAAAGTACTCCAGAGCTTATTCTACTTGAGGAGAAGGAAAAAAAGACTAGAGTAAGAAAAAAAAGCTTTTGGAAACCAGATACTGCCAGCTAGCAAACATTTAACAGATATCAGCCAGAGAGGTTGTGGAGTCTCCTTCTCTGCAGACATTCAAAACCCGCCTGGACGCCTTCCTGTGCAACCTCATCTGGGTGTTCCTGCTCCGGCAGGGGATTGGACTGGATGAGCTTTGGAGGTCCCTTCCAATCCCTAACGTTCTGTGATTCTGTGTGATTCTGTGATATCTTCTAAAGACAGTCTCATTAAGATACCTGCTTATCAAGAACCTGTTTCTTTGCAAAATGCAGCTGAAGCAGCAGTAGAAAGAGGGTGTTACACCGCTACACCACTGCTCTGGGTATTACACCGTCCATGCTGCACTGGCCATAGGTGGGAGACACCACAGTCATCTTTTAGCTCCCATTACCCAAAAAATCTGGCCAGATCCACGGAAGGAAGAAGAGCATTTTTGCCCAAGAATGTTGCTACTTGTGCAATGAATCTCACTGCAACTGAAAGCAGAGAAAGAGGGATCTGAATCCAAGGCCACGCTGCCCACAAAGATTCAAAGAGGTTTATGTTAAATGTCGCAGTTCTGGATTAACTCTGATTTCAAGTGTAAGTCTAATGTACCTCATGTGACTCAGTGCATAAAGGTTCCTCCCAGTTTTGACCCAGTTGTTATTGGAGAACTCGTTTTTCAAGCTGCGAAATCCACTTTATAGCGAGGCCTTAAAACCTTGGCAATGCCTTTGAATGACAAATGCAGGCCTCCTCTGAAATACGTTTCAGCTATGTGACCCTGATTTAAGTTAAAATTCATAGACTGTTAATTAGCATGTGGAACAGGAAGTTTCTAAATAGCTCACCAGGTATGTATTTGGCAGGCAGTACACCAACACTTGAAGTGTGGTTAAAAACCCCACTTTTTTACATCATTGAAAGTTTAATAAATATTTATTTCTTCAGGGACCTCCTATGTTAATGAAATCTGTCTGCTCTTGTTTGAATCTTTGAAACTCATGTGTTAAATACCAACCCTGAGGTAGTGTCTCTGAAATGGCACCTCTAACAGTAGAGCAAATATAGTGCACAAGTGTTTTTTGTGTCTATTTAACACCTTTTATGTGTCCATGAAGTGCTTGTTTTCTGTTTTGTTAATCATTCCAGCTCCCATAGTAATTAGACAAAAGAGGAAATCGCAATTTCAAATGCTACCGTTTCTCTGGTTCTCTAGAGTTAAAAGGAGGAAGCAGGATTAGATGGCTTTCTCAAATGTTTTTCTCTTTTGCTAATCATGCAAAATCACATTTCTGTGCACACTAAATAGCTAGATACCCCATCAAAATATTGTGTTATTCATTTATTATCAGGAAGCAATTCCATTTAAGATAATATTGAATGGCCTGAACTATTATTTTTTCAGTGCTGCCATTTTCTAAGACCTTGTGCTCAGTCCTCAAAACTTGTTCAACTCCTGGTTGCACAACTGGGATGACAACTGTGCGGCCTGATGCCACACATCACAATGTGTCTTTGATGCCAAAAGCCATGTGCCAGAGGGAAGGACACTCTCCTTACAGCAGAACTACATCTCTTAACTTCAAATCATGCTTTAACGGGTTCATGAGTTTGCACTTCTGTGTTTCAAGTCAGTGTCTGCATATTTCACATCATTGACTTTTACCTAGATAACCTCCTGAGGTTTCGTCCAACCTCACCTACCCTGTGATCCTATCAGTGCTACTGAAAGAAAACCTGTAGCTGTTGAGCACCGTGGTCCTTCCTCATTCTCATGACCAATTATATGTGTCCCTCTCATCATGTGACCATGGAGATGCATTCATTGGGCCACAGGAAATGTAAAAGTCTGGTCCTATATAAAACTGACCTGCTGAGAGACGGTGGGGCTGGGTTTGGGGATCCAAAACACTATTTTCTTTTCATTCCTAGTCCCAGCTTTGCCTTACACTTCTACAAGTTTTTTGCTTCTTTCAACGAAGATTTTGTGCAGCAGTACATTTTGGGAGATTTGGAAATCTAGCCTTCACAAAGCCATATTGACTACAGAATAACTCAAATTCCTATAATCCTATGAGAGATTTCAAACCTTGGAGATGCAGCTTCATTTATAGGGCCTTTCCTCCAAATGAAATCTGGAAGAAACACACAAGTCTTACTCCCTGCTCCATAAGAAACCTTCCTCCTGGAGTTGTAAGGCTCCTGAGGCAGTTAAAGCGAGAGTGGAAGACATTCCAGGAGTGTCAATGGAGAATAAGAGACTGAAAATAGCCACTAATGGGAGTTTTTGTTCTAACAGTTGTACAGTCCTGATTCTTGGCCAAAGCGGCTTCAAGGGGTTTGGTGATACCTCATATTCTTTGAGTAGAGAACTGCACTTTCAGGCTGGACAAACGCATGAGCCTGGGGGTCAAAAGAGGAGGAGGTGACTTTCAGATTGCTGGAAATCTAGGTTCTCAACATTTATATTTACTGATATTGCGATTTGAATGCCACGTTGTATTACAGCAGGAAGTCTGTTGTTGGTGTAAAGCTTCAGCACAAAGCTTGGTTGTCTGTTGCTTTCTGCATTTTCAGCTTCATATCCTAAATGTGTGTCCCTTAATTTATCCAGACTAGAAGTACATCTGCTCAGTATTTAGCACATTAAATATTAGGAAGTACACACTGAAGAAATATCCTGACCAAGTTACCAGCCTACGTACAAAGAGGAATTAAACTGTAATTTCTGAACTAATTTCACCTCTCTGATCTGTCTGGCAGATCTCTGCAATATTATTCTCTTGTTCAGTACATACATTCTCATGATGCCAAATAGTTTATCATGCACATGAAGGCAATAAAAGTGTAGTGGTGAGATTCACCCGGCAGACACTGTAGTGATATCAATGGTCAACTGGCACAGAACGATAGAGAAGGAAAATAACATATTTTTGATAGGTTCACCCTACAGATGGAAGAAAAGACTTTAGCACACATCTGAAAATGACAAGTGAGAGTAGCTAATTCTGCTTTCCAACATATGATTTTCCATTTATTACTGTGACTATTCCTTTTAATGCAAAATCCATCTAAATCCTGCAATCCATTTTCACTGCCCCATTTCCACGAAAAATGGGCTGGTGTATGGCAGTACCATAGTGGCATTTTAAATAGGATGAGCAGTCCTTCCTATGGGAAAGACAGAAAAGGGTGACACGTACTGAGACTTCCCATACCAGAATGTCGTAATTTCTGTTTCAACACTATGTATTTCTTTCAAAAGACAACAATCCTTGTTCCAAATAAATGACCTAGACATGGAATAGATACAAAAAACCTATTGATAAGAAACTTAGAAAAGAGACATGATTCTGGTGTACCAGTTTCTTCCCGATCTGACTTAATCTCATTAAAATATATTCCTTTCAGACAGCATATTTAATCCAAAGACTTTATGTGTTAACCACAGAACCTAACAACCAGTCACCAAATTTCTTATCCCATTTTATAGACAAAGAATATTAGGCACAACAATGACTTGTCCAAGTGACTGCATCACTGACAAGACAACACAGCTCTTACACACCAAAGTTCAGTGTAAATATTTCACATGCCCCAAGTACTTTGCAAATGGATACAGTTATAACTCATTTAAATAGGCATCAATTATTTGGTATAGGTGCTTTTTTAAAATAAATGTAGCATCTAAACCCAAATTTATGATCATTTTAAACAGTATTTCAGGAAAAGTTCTAAATTGTTGAACAAATTAATGACAAACCTTATTCAAACAGACTAATACGGCTTTTGTGAAGAAATCACAGACAAGAATCTTGTACTCCAGACCATTTAAAATGCTTGTGATTTGCATGTGAGCATTCTGATGAGATGCTGCTGGCCTGATACAGTCAGCAAGTAAAACTCCTTTTGACATTGAAACTTTTCAATTATGTCTGCTACTAAAACTAAAGCAAAGCAAACTTGGAATAATCCCATACATAAGTAATTAAGTTCATGTGAACTGTGATTCTGGGAGCTGGAGATTCCTCTTGCTGCATCACATCAGGCTCTGCATTGTGATCAGTACACTTGACATATAAAACTACCTTTATGGTGTTAGTTTAGAGTAGAGGTTTGTAGCCTTAATTCATTATTTGGCTGATTAAAAAAAACAACAGAATTTGCAAGAATTCATCATTCAAAACCTTAGGAAATCTTACAAAAAATTCCTACAGGATTTCAGTACCAACAAACACAATCTCCAAATTTGACCTATGTCCTGTGTTTAAAAATTTCATCTAATGAAGCACACTCACCAGGTTTTTACGTGGGATGTAAAACATGATGTGATCAGTCACCCTTTGTTTATTTAAGTGGTGTTGGTATGATCTAAGTACTAGAATAGTCTTTTATTAGTTTTTTAGCTATTGCCTTGACAGTAAATAGCAGCTTTGGTTGCCCTGCAGCACAAAGAGCTTAAGCAGGTGAAAGCCCTGTTCTCTGATTTCCTTTTACAGATGTATTAGCTCTCTTCAGAGCAAGCTGCTGGCTTGCAGAAGGCAGATGCACTCTGCAAGACAAATGGAAAGCAAAGAGCATGAAAGAGATGAAGGGTAGACAGAGCCATGACTGTAGTTCGCACTGTGGTTCAGTCAGGAGATGTAGGTGAGTACGAGCAGAAGAATAAACTGTACCCTCAGTTCAAAATGTTCTATTCAGTCACTGTGGAAAGTGTTGATATAGCAAGTGTCCTCCTCAGGTTTCAGTCAATGTTCAGAGCAGTAGCCTACAGGCTCAGGAGGATACCACTCATTTTATTAAAGCCTGTATTTCTGATGTTGGTTCATCAGCTGAACAGTCTAACTTAGCAGCAAAGACTTAGTCAATCAGAGTTACAGAGTTCTTGTCTTCTCAGGCCTATGGCGTGCAACAGACTGTGAAGGCAGAAGAACATTCAACCTTTATTCATCCCCCCGAGGACCTACCAAACCTAAATTATAGAAAATAAAGGCTTAAAACCATAAACATTTATTGACAATACGAGCTATGTTAATCATATTGGTAAATCTATCAAAATAACAGCAGTTGCACAAAGGTCCTCAGCACTTCAGAAATTATCCAACACTTATTTAGGTGCCTAGACTAGAACTGTTCAGAAGCGATCGGTCTAATGGACAAAAGCTGAGAAAACCCAGGACTCAAATAATTACCAAAGCCTGCTCCGGTTCTCAGTTCTCAAATTGCTTTCCCTCTTAATGTAATTGTCTGAAATGCATGAGCTATGAAAATTAAATACATAGTAATATTCAGCAGCATTTCACCTGAGCACAATGCACATTGTTGGATTGGATGGCTGTTTTAATGAAGAATTTAATTTCAGAAGCTCTTTCCCAGTACAAGACATGGTATCAGTTGATATTAAATGTAGAAAACTCCACTCATGTGGAATACTTAATGCAGATGACTGATAACTGTTTAAAAATTCCCTTGTTTACTGTCTCTGCAAGGCTCAATCCACACGTCTAGATGTATCCCTATTGAGGAAAAGTACTTAAGCATGTGTTTAATTCCCAAAGTCCCAGGCTCAAATGCTTTCCGCAGTGGAGTTGTTGTAACCATGATCATCTGAAGTGATTGCTTTCCAGAATGGGGGTGGTTTTTTTCTGAATTAAGACCACAGCTCATTTTAGAAATATGCGCCTGTCTTACCAAAATAAACAGCACACTGTTACACTCCCATACCTGGGTGAAGTGAATACACTTCAGCGGTGCTGTCTACACACAGTGCTTACTCCTCACAGCAGCGGCTGTGACAAGGGATCGTTAGTAAATTAAGAATATTTGGCTTTCCCATGTCTTCACTGCACAATTTTGAAATGGGAAAAAAAAGAAGTCTACCTTATGTAGCTCTCAGGCTTCCGGGGTTTTCCATGATTCAGGGAAAGATTACCATTTTATGGAGCTGCACTACTCACTGTTAATTTAAAATGAATATAAAAACATATTTCAGAGCTAAATTACCTTTTTCACGACAAGTGTTGCATCATTTTCTAACCGTAATTTATATGATTCGAGATTGCAGTTGAGGGACTTAGAAGCCAATTTTTTTTAACTTACAGTAAAAATTTCTGCATTAGCAGCATAGTTTCTGTTCATCAAAGTTCTAATTTCCATTGGTTTTTTTGGTTTTCAGCTCTATAAATCCTAAATGTGCCTTTCATTTAGTTTTTCCACACTTTAAGTACATCTGTTCAACATTTGGTTCATGAAACACTAGGAAGTATACTCTGAAGAAATATTCACTTTACTTGTCAGCCTACAAAGAAAGTGCAACAAATCTGTGCTAAAGTTTTTCTTTTCAGTAGCTCACACTTAACCAGCTAACTCCCACACTTACTAAAAACACATCCATGATTTGACATGAGGATAGTTCTATGCCATAAACATTAAATTATAGATTCCAGTTGCTAACTCTTAGAATCATAAAAGGCAAAAAAAATTATAATGTCTGTAATCTATCTTATGGCAAGGTATGTCAGATTAGAATTTATTTAAATAGAAATGGTGCTGTCTTTTACTAGGTCTGACATTAGCTACCTCTTACTCTTTGTGACACCTGTAAACAACCTCTATACTGGGTGGAAGGTATCCTCATCTGTTTCAAAAAGTTATCCACCTATTTAAAAAAAAATAAATAAATATGATCTCTCTCTCTCATAAATAATGATAAAGAAACCTTAAATAAAGAACTAAACTTACTACTGATGCTTTGTTTTTTTAAAACCTAGAAAACAGCAGTGCAGGTGTGGTAGATGCTGGTAGAAGCCATACTAGTGTTGATGAATAAGAATCCAAAGTAACAATAAATATATAGTAAACTTCATAACACAAATCTTGTCAGCTCCTCAGTGATCTACTCCAAATTGCATGAAAAAAAAGAAAGAAAATAAAAAGAAAAATAATTTTGACATTTTAACCTGTAGTGGTCTGAGTTCTGGTTTTGAGTGAGCGTGACATCATTATGTTTTAAAATCAAGCTGTGTATCTACCTGAAGTCTCACGCAGATTTTTGAAGGACTGCACTTACCCAGCAGACAGAGCCCAGCCTAGGACCACAGGTTTTGTCATGCAAGGCTGAGATTGATACCAGAGGAAGGTAGAGCACCTATCCATAAACCAGCAAGGAAATCTCATGTCCTCTGGAGGAACAGCAGGAACATGAATCTGCTCCACTTGATGTTTTGGAGGCTGAAGGTTCAGATCCCACCAGTGAACAGTTTATGGCCCTTTCTTGCATGAAGCCCCTCTCCTGGGTCATTGCTCTGTGTTTCATTTGTAGTAACTTCCAAGTAGTGGAAAACAGGGAACTACAGATTAGAAAATTTCCCAAGGATCTCCATAATGATTTGCTTTGAGACAACTGGATTCATTTCCCTTACGTTCCTCTGCAGAAAAAAGTCTCTCTCTTCAGTTTTCCCCCTTCAGGAGGCCAAGGAAAGGCTGATTATTACAAACAAATTAGACCTTATGAGATCTTACCAAGCTCTCAGAACTTTCATATTAGCTCTTTTAATGATGGGTGTATTATTTCCCAGGGGCTGCCGTATGTAAGAGATGGCTGGATCCCTCCTGAAACACAGAAATGCACAGAAAAAATTCTGCTCCTCTTTCTGATACGATACTTTAAGTAATAGCCAGTGAAATGGTTCTGCTACAAAGATCCAAGATACGTTCTCTGGTCATATAATTTACCACTAAACACCACTGATTTCTTACAGGAAGACATGAACCTCACCAAGAACACTAAAAAAATGGTCATATGTAGAGAAACACCATTCCCTTATTTAACAGTCCTGTAGGTACCTTTCTTGACAGGAAAAAAAAACAACCCAAAAAAACAAAACAAACCCAAGCCCTTTCGGTTATGCCATTCTAATATCATATAAAAATATTTAATTTTTCCTTCCTGAATGCAAAGCTGTGGTAACTGATATATTTTTCTTTAACTGGATGTGTGTGTAACTGCTCGGAGTAGTAACAGTGCGTGCTTCAGGCTTGTTATTTAAAACTGCCTGCTTCCAGCATGTATGAGATGTGGAAAGCACCAAATTGAATTCGAGTAATTCCTGCAGAGGGATTACTCAGAATTCCATCTGACTATGACTACTTGTCCAAAAGGTGGATTCTGGGCATCAAGAGTTATTTTCTTCTTTGGATTTGGCAACATCATATGCTCAACAGATTGATAATTTTCCCTGATCTCCTTTTCCAGTTTTTTTTTGGCTTCTCAAGGTCCCTTATTAAAAGTACTCTATCCATTTATTAACTTATAAAAACCAGGATTGCTTTTGGATAGAATTGGTAAAAAGTGCTGGAAAGTTGGTAATCTGAACTCCCCAAGTGAAATAAAACTTTCAGACAGACATTG
The DNA here is from genome assembly GCF_000695765.1 of Mesitornis unicolor. Lineage (NCBI taxonomy): Eukaryota > Metazoa > Chordata > Aves > Mesitornithiformes > Mesitornithidae > Mesitornis > Mesitornis unicolor. Next base: position 5,826 of record NW_010186810.1, on the reverse strand, counting down.
CTGTTATGGGAGATAATAAGGAGAATGGTTTAGATATGAAGTTATTTTTATTTTCGTAATATGCCACCAGGTGCTTTGTGCTCTCTATCATAGGGCACTCTGTTACTGAATTCACCCTTGGGAAGTAATGACGAAGAAAATCCTGAAAGATTCAAAGAAACTGTTCTGGAGGGGCTCCACAAAGGCTCAGGCTCTATTCATCTTCCTCCTATTTCAAATATCTTGTTATTCTATCCCCATAAAGTAACATTACTGGCACACCCCCTCAAATAACTCATCCACTCAGCTACTTTTATAAGCAGAGCTGGCCTTATATGCATTAAGGCCTAGAGAAAGGGGTGTCTCTATCTTTTCTTGATATCTTTCTTGCATCTGCTTGGCCCCTCATGGATGTCATTGTTTCCTACAGCAAACCTTCAACAATTAGTCTATTTATATTTTAAATACATCTCAGAATTGTTTGTACCTGACATGCCACGTCATAGAAGAGCAGTATAGGCTGTCATTTCCCACTCCCTCAAAAAAGAGAAATCTGGGGCATATCTCAGATCCATGATTGCCTGCTTGCAAGGGGCCCAGTAGAAATACTGACTTGCTTCTGAAAAAGAGAGCCATATGGGCAAACATATTTCAATCTATAGGAGCTATTTTGGAGTACTCAGCAGTCCTGAGTGTTCTCTGAAGAAAGGTCTCTGGATCGTTCAGCTCCTACTGAACTTCCATTTGATGTTGTTCCTGCCCAAGAGGTCTTTTTGCTTCATCTGTTCCTTCCTGGTGCCATCTACAGAAGCAAGGTCACCTAGATGGGAGGTCCATTACATTTATTATTCAAACATTTAGAATGGTACAGGTTGAGAGTAGCTATTTGGTGAGCCAACAGTCACACCACTTTATTGAAAGTACAAACATTTTAATAGTCAACATTTATCCCCACGAAATGTAATCCTGGTAATTTTTCAGTGTTCCTTATTGCTTTAATTTTCTGTCAACATTCAGCCCCCAATACTAAAGGTTTCTGGATTACAAATTACCTGAAAACCACAACATTTAATGACATTAGATTAAACTTACTAGATTTTTTCCCTTGCAAAGCTAAACATAGTATAAATTCTTTTTAAAAAATTTTATTGCACATTTAGTGCTTTGAGAAGCACTGAAAGTACATGGTTTCCACCAAGCACACGTGACTCAGAGGAATAAAAACTGCAGTTAGGCTTGTAAAAAGCATATTATTTTTAAAGCCCTAACCCAATGTAGCGGAAAAGTCTTGTATGTCTTTAGCTCTTTTATAGGAGAATATTAAGTGCAACCCCAACCCTTTATAACAATGTATCATCTGTTTCAAATTGGAAGGAAATCAACTCTCTAATATGGTAAAATAACATATAAGTTAATTTTCTAATTGAACTCACTGGTCTTGGACTGCCTGCAATAAACTTTGTCAATCTGAGACCCAGGCAAGCTCTGGTTGTTTTGGAAAGCAGATTGAATGTTACTAATTATGTACAGTTGACTATTTCCACCAATACTAAGGAAGAGCAGTTGCCTGCGTACTCAACATTCAACACAAAAAAACCCCACACTAATGCCATATTATCACTGAGAATTGAAATCCATGATATTCAGGAAACTCAGAGCCCTGGTTCTTCTTGTAATTACAGCTCAGCAGCATCCTCCCCTGCAGCATTACAAACCAACTGCAACCTCTCCATTAGCATATGCAACAGGACAGGGCTTTTCAGACACTTGTAGCCGTTGGGTTTTTTTTCTCCAGACAGGGTTAATGACAAACCACAGTGGAATTCAAGTGCTGTGAGCCAAAGAGATTTTTGAATTACATTCTGGAAAGGAAAAATTTCACAACACTCGTTTTAGTCGTGGGTTTATATCACAGCCATCTAAAGCTCGTTGTCTTGAGCCATGAAGAGATGTGCGATACCTTTCCCTGTCTCAGAATACTTTATTACATATCATTATTAAGAATAATGCATGTTTATAATTATTCTTATATTGAATAATTTATTATTACAACGTGCAATGCACAAGCTATACACAAACACTAGACAGCATATAGCTTAGGAGGTTTGAAGTCCCCATTTTTGGAGACATTGAGACTCCAGAATTCTCCCCACAGATAAAGGCTGCAGGCACTCAGCATATCTAACAAATAGACTGTGGTATTCAAGATATATGAGGAGGAAGGAAACTATATTCCTTGCTGAAAGACCATTACATCTCCAGTCAACAGCCATCAAAAGTGTAAACCACATGACCTCACCTGAAGCTCTCCTCTGTACGTTGGAATTTCTCTTTAAGAGAGAGCTACAACAACCATTTGTAGAGTTGAAAAATAAAAAAAATAATACATTTTATTTTTCCTCTAGACACTAAAGGAAAGCCCTCTAGTCTAATAGACAATGACCAAGTACACTGTTACCACTTATAAGTCCCCCAGATAGCAGGAAAGGTCTCATTAACATTGTATATATATTGGCTCACAGTGAGCTTACTGTAGCCCAAATTTAGAAGAGAAGATTTTTTTTCCCTGAGATCAGTGATCTTTGGTTACATCATGGCCAAGGCTTATTCCCAGTTTCCGCTCCAGCATCAATCTAACAAATCCAGACTTCAATGATGGGTTTAAACAAGCTGCAAGCATGAGAAGAATGCCTTTATTAAAATATGGATATGTAGGTTTATACACTGTGCAACCTGGTTTTCCAATACAAAACTTATTTTTTCTCTACAAAAAAGAGACAGTCCCCGAATTAGTCCAACAAAAATATGAAAGAGTTCACTGATACAGCTAGTAATCTGCTCCATTCTTCTGAAGTGCCTATTGTGGTACAAAACCATTACCTAGATTTCACAAAAGATGTAGATAAAATGTATTTCTTATTCATTCAAATAAGGAAAAAACCAGGGTTTTTTCAGTGAAAAATGAAATCTTCCTGCTAAATTCTCTTCTTAGAACAGGTTTCTTGAAACCATCTTAATTTCTTGCATAGCTGTGTAACAGTAAAGTACAATTTCAGTTGGACAGGCAAGTAGAAATATCCGTTAAAAGTGAAAACAAAGAGTCTTAGCACACTACCCCACTGAGCTCAACTAAACCGTAAGTTTACATGTTAGATGGAAAATTTGATAGTCAGGACAGTCCAGGCTGAGGCTTGAAATGCACAGAGGAGAAATGGAGGCTGAAGGGAGACCTTATCACTCTCTACAACTACCTGAAAGGAGGTTGTAGCAAGGTGAGGGTTGACCTCTTCTCCCTGGCAGCTAATGACAGGACAAGGAATAATGGCCTTAAGTTGTGCAGGGGATGGGGTTAGGTTGGATATTAGGAAAAACTTCTTTACTGAAAGGGTTGTCAAGCACTGGAACTGGTTGCTCAGGGAGGTGGTTGAGTCATCATCCCTGGAGGTGTTTAAAAGATGAGTAAATGTCATGCTTAGTGACATGGTCTAGTGGTGGACTTAGTGGCTGGATCGATGGTTGGACTCTATGATCATAAAGGTCTTTTCCAAATGAAACCATTCTATGATTGTATGATTAATCCATGGCGGCAACTTCAGGACAAGGTGTGTGGGAGTAAGTGTACATGTGACATGTGTATGAACAATTCCTGTGGGCAGGTACTGATCTACTCTGTGCACTTCTTCATTTGCCCTTGCAGAGATTTGTACCTCTAAGTCAACGAGGCTGTTCATGAGTTAATTTTCCAGGTCTTCACTCACTTGGTTCTCCCCTCTCAGTCACAGTTTACCACTGGGATTTATTTAATAGGCATAGAGAGAAATGTTATATGTAGTTAAATCCCTGTTTAAAGAGAAGGCAGAAAAACAGAAACCAGAAGGGCTGAAGAACCTCAGCTTCTGGTCTGATGGTGGAGGTTACTGAGCCTTTCTCTGCTGAACTTACACACGTCCTGGCTGAGCGCTGTCTGTGGACCTGGCAAACATGCTCAAGATAGTCTCAAATGAGCAGTGTTACATCATCTGTGGATTTAACTCCCTAATAGAAATCCATACATTTGCTTCTTTCTCCTTCCTCTCTCTGGAACGTCACGTCGTAAAATTCAACACCACACATCACAACAGGGTCCTCCCCTCAAAACTCAGAAGTGGCTCTGTTAAGTCTGACACAGATGGATAGGACAGTACAGAGTACTGTAATGATGCCGCTGTCAGTACTAAAAAATTAGGTAATTGTAGACTACTACTGCCAACTCGTTAGACTTAACAACCAACACATGCAGCACTCCTGTATTTCAGAATAGTCAACAATATTGCCACACTCCCACTAAAAAACAAACCCACATCACACTGTCAGAAAGCATGGGAGTACAAATATTAAAGTGCAGCACTGAAGAACTTAAAACCCATTTGCATCACAGCATGTGTAGCCTTACGGTTTCCACCAGACTCACAGAAGGGCTTGGGGTGCTCAAAAAAGGGATCTTCTTTCCAAAACCAGAAACTTTCTCAAGTTGCAAAGAAACCACAGAACTGCCTGTTTGAATCTTCACTGTAAAGAGGCTCCCTAAGCCAACCTCTGTTATATTATTAGGTAATTTTAAAGGGTTATTTTGACTCCAGTACACCTTGGCCATGTCAAGGGTCAGGTGTGCTGATGAAGTTGTTGCTGTGCTCTGCAGCTTCTTTCTAAGAGAGACCACAGAAAGATACATGGTCAAGTTGATTGTTCATCTTCAAGCAGCAGCACTGGATTACTCATCTAAATTAACGATCATTTCACACTTAGTAATCATCAACACAGCCCCAAGAAAGCTGTAGAGCTAAATTTATCCGAGCACAACCTTCAGAAACAGTAATTACAAAGGTAGGAAACTTTCATAGAAAGAATGCACTATATGGTTTAAAATAGTGACCAGCTGCAAAACAAACTTATTCCTAATTAAGCATTCTAGTCTGGGAGATCATTTATCTCTGCATGAAGATTATTTTTTTTTAATAGGAGAAACCAAATCTGATTCTGTTATACTCATGGCTGCAAATGCAGATAAAGTTGGGTTGTGCCAAACTGAAAGGACAAAACAGCCTGGGTGCAGAGCCAACCATAATGCACACCAGTCGTGACCTTCAGTGGAGAAACGCTGCAGTTCAAGAGATCAACTGGAGTTTAAAATTTTATTGCATGAGATTTTCTTTAAAAGCCCTGTTTGACTTTATGATTTTTCTTCAGTTACAAGCTTAATATCTGTACTACGACTGCTGTAGCAATAACCGTATACAGAAAAGTGAGTTTTGAAAGTGCTTTCAATGAAAAGCAATTTACAAGGCATCTTGGGGCGAATCTTCAGTGAGCTGTACAGGGTATTAGCCACCTGACTTGCATTAGCATCAATAAGAAACGGCAGTTAAATCTGTGCACACTGAGCTGAAAATCTATCTGCTTGTATTGAATCATCGCATTTTAAATATGACTTCATAAAAAAAAATTGCTGTCACTGGAAATATGAAAGTGTACAGAGGTTGCAAGTGATCTGAACTGAGAGGATCTTGTTGCTACTTTGCGCATTAGATATGTATGGATAAAGAGGTGTGCTTGGATTAATGTACAACAGTGGCAGGCTCAAATATCTGTCAACAGTAACCTCCACTGTTTGCATGCTCTGTGAGAATATTCATATAAATAATTTTTGACCATGCAGGAGACCCTGGACGGGACTCAAGGTGCCCCTAGTTATTGTAACTGGTATTCTGCAGTGACACCTCATTTATTCTAGAGGAGCATGACTGCACTGTCTGCAAGCCAAAACCTTGTTCAGACTACCCTTTTCAAAGCTGCACCATGCAAGCTACG
>NW_010186809.1:1315-28813 GCF_000695765.1 Mesitornis unicolor | reverse complement strand
AACGGTCTGGGATTCTGTGCGATTCTGTGATGGAAATGAGAATGATGGCTCCTCCCTAGAGGACTCGAGAGCAGCGCTTCATGTTCAACATTGTGTTCCTCAAAGAACTGTAGAAAATCAGTATTGTAATCTAATGAATTTGAGAGGATGTCTCCTGAAGGGGTAAATTACCATACAGAGTGTGTTCTTTTATTATAAAGCTGTAATTTTATTCTACTGTTCTACTAATGATGTACAGTGAGCCGTGACTGGGGGAGCCCAAAGAAACATAATGATGGCTGTTTATTATAGCAATATTTAATATATTTTGTTAATACAGAAATGTTTTCACTGAGGACAGTGGAAAATCTATTGTAGGGCAGGATAAAAAAAAAACCATATCTGTGCCATGTGCTATGCTAAAACAATTCATTTCTTGCTTTTGCTCTAAAGGACCAGAACGTAGCTTACTAAAGCCCAGTTGGAAGTGAGGTGTACTTTTTGAGGATCTGGTGACAAGAAGCCCATCAGTGAGGCTAGTGGTCCAACAGAGAGGGTTTGATGCTGGAGGACAGGGATGCCTGTCAGAGCTGCCTGGTGGCACTGACTGCAGCACCGTGTGGTCCTTCCTTTCGACTTCATCTCCTGATGAGTGAATTGATCCCGAGGAAGCTCACTCTGTGCCATGCTTTGCAGGAACAAGGATGCTCTCTAATGATGGCTCTCTGCACTGTTCTTCATGCTGTTTCCCAAAGCTCTGCTCACACTGAATCTCCCAAGGCCAATCCCACTCACTGACGACTGGAGGCGAGAAATTAAATATGTGATGAAAAAGCAGCGAGGGATGGGGCCAGCTTGGCCAGGCCACCAACCCCCCAGTTCAGCTCTTCCCTCCAGCATCTCCAGCTCTGCTCCAGCAGTTGTGTCATAGCAGAGGTCCTGCTGTAACAGATCTCCTGTGGCTGTGGCACTGCCGTTGTCCAGCCTTTCCAGCCCCCTCCATCTGTTCGTCTCTTCTTCCCCTTCCTCGTGAGGAGCAGAGAGTTTAGATGAAGAATTGCTGGGCTGGGAGGGTATTCAACTTACAGGAAGGGGGTGCTGGGTGGGTTGGTGGCAGCCTATTCATTCCTTTTGGAGGAATAGCAGGACTGCAGAAAAAGGGAGGACATCAGGAGGCTGTGCCCACCACAAAGCAGCGGCAGGAAGGAATAGCGCTGGCACGTTGCAAGAAGCGGTGGTGCTGGAGTGGAGTTAGTTAGCAAGCGCTGTTAATAATGACAGCCACCTGTTTCATTAGCCATGGTTTCAAATAGAAAGGATGTGGTATGCAAATCGCCATGCAAAGCAGGCTGGCAAAGACCAGATAGGGGCAGGGAGTTGCCAAAGGCTCTGATAGCAGCTGAAGCAACAGATGTGTTGCACCAAAGAGTGCCAGGAAGGGAACAAACGGCGATGGCTGCACTTTCCCCTGGGCAAAGCAGAACAGTGAAGCTGCCATTTGGCAATATTTTGGTCTGGTCTTTATATGGGCAGTTGACCTTGATTTGCAAGGCTGATGCAATAGGTATCCTCCAGTTGGCACCTGCCATATTAGCCAGCACCTAAAGACACGGCAGCATGAAACCCAGACATAAAAAAATTATTCCAGTCTAACTCATCGAAGGGACAGAAACTTATGGAGCATTAACATATTACTTGCATAAATTGCATCTCATTGCTTTTTATAGCTTGCTTATAGATTTTGTAAGAAGAGAGAGAAAGGGAGCTAACTAAGGTTGAATACATGCAGGAAGAGAAGTTCCTTTTCCATCTAGCTGTACCAGAAGAGCAGTTGCTTCCCTTTGTCTGGAGGTGTGAGCAGTAAGGATGAACAGTGGATGAATTTCAAAAAATTCAAAGCCTTGGCTTGATTCAGATATGGCACCCCTCAGCCGTCTTGGCCAAGAAAACATGCAGAAGCCAGCCTGGCTGAATATCGTATGCCCCTGGAGCTCAGCTCTTAGTGAATGTGAACCGACTGTTGAAGGAATTTCGGATGAGACTTGACTGAATTTCTGCCAAGATTTGTCAAAGGCTGCGATTTGAAGCAGGATAGCCTTTGGAGATTAAGAATAGCTAGGCTGTGTTTCTGGCTCTGCTTCATACTCCTGGGGTGACCCTGGGCAAGGCGTTTAATCATGCAAAAAGGAATACCAGCTGTATCCTTACTCTCGAGGGCTGCAGGGGTGTTGAAAGGACAGATTAATTAAAGTTTAGGAGAGACTTGAATGGAACAGTGACAAGCCCTACATAAATACCTTGTTGCTAGAGCTAATGGGAAATGTGAGCCTCAACCCTGGGTGAACTTCTGACATTGCGGCATTTGGTTTTGGAGCTGGTTGGTGCAAAATAAACAACTTTGGCAAACTAAAAAGTTTCATAATCTCTATTAGGAAATATCAGCGTGTTTCATTTTGGTTTATTTCAGGTACTTTCTGGCTGTTGTACTCCTTTTTTCCAAGATAATCTATCGTACCAGGGCCCTTAGGATGCTTTGTGGCACTGCAGTCAGAGGAGAAGCTCTACCTCATCCTGACAGAGGTAATTTGGCTCCCTATCTCTGTAATAATATGCAAAGCTCCTGAACACCATCTTTTTCACATCGCTACAGAAGTTCAGGCAAGAATCTGCTGCTTGTGAGATCAATCTAAATTTTAGATTTGATTCAGCAGATCATAATATTTGACTTGAGGTCCACCACCCTGTCTCCTACAGGTTTTTCATTCTAAGTTTCTCATCTCAGTAAAATCAATGTATATTTAAGGACGGATTATTTTTTTTTTTGTGGAAACCATATGTTGCTGCTAGAAGAACACATTGATGTCATATTGCTTGCTGGCAGTATGGTGTATAGTGACTACTTCCATTTTCCAATTCATTCTAAAGCCCTTTATGCTTCTCTATTGGTATATTAGAGTAGAAAGCCATAGAATTCCTTATGAACCTAAGCTGATTTATAATATCACATAAAAGGTGAAATAGGAGGGTTTTTCTGCTTTCGCTAGAAAAGCGGCAAAAATTGTGAATTCAGCCAAGTATTCCAGCGGCTCTGTAAATAAATCCAAATCCCTCCATATAAAATGAAACTGATAGGTTGTTAATCCATTAGAAAGAAAATAATTGTCTTTTTTTATTATTTTTTTTTACATCCCTGTCTGAGGTTTGATAGATGCGTGAGAATTGTAGGAACTATTTTGCTCGTCTGGGTGTAAGCTGGTTGGGGAAAGTGCGGTTCAAAAAAAATGTGCGGAGAAAAAGAGAAGAGATTTGTGGGAAGATCAAGAACGCAGTGTTTCACATAGGGAAATAAAAGGGTATTGCTCTACATTTGACAGCGACTTCCAAATTACTCTCAACTTTGGCATGATGAAATTACTCAATTTCCCAGCCCCAAATAAAAATTCAAATCCTTTTTGAAGGTAATTTACTATCCCATAAAAAAATACCCAACTAACACAATCACATTATTTGGACTTTCTTGGAAATAAATGATTTTTTAACGGACTGTCATCAAAATGCCTAATTTCAGGGAAGATGTGAACAGGAAAAATCAAAGAACTGAAGGCTCTTCTCGGTGACAAACAATGATAGGACAAGGGGTAACGGACACAAACTGGAACACAGGAGGTTCCACTTCAATTGGAGAAGAAACTTCTTCTCAGTGAGGGTGACAGAGCATGGCCCAGGCTGCCCAGAGAGGTTGTGGAGTCTCCTTCTCTGCAGACATTCAAAACCCGCCTGGACGCCTTCCTGTGTAACCTCATCTGGGTGTTCCTGCTCCGGCAGGGGGATTGGACTGGGTGAGCTTTGGAGGTCCCTTCCAATCCCTAACGGTCTGGGATTCTGTGATTCTGTGATTTTGAGTGAAGTAAGAGGAACTTGATGAGAATTTCCTTACAGTTTCTCTGAATCCCTATGATCCATCCATATGGTCATCCATCCATCCTCAGTTTTCCATAATAAAGCAGCAGGTTTTGGAGCTGTCACGTGTATTAAGCAAACTTCTGCTACATATCCTGGCAGAAAAGGTGATTTTTGTGAGAAAGGTGTGCTAAACTTCGGATGTACCACCCTCATTGCCACCACTTCCGCTCCTGTGAAGGTTCACACAGAGCTGTGTGTGTTCCAGAGTCAGTGATGTTGCCAGAGCCCGAGAACATCTGTCCTTGTGAGATTTTATGTTGTTTGGTGACTCTGTTGTGCCCCCATGCAGATCATTACCTGCATGCACATTAAAGGTAGTTTTCAGTGGTTGCTCTTCTCCCTGACCCTTCTCTAAGACCCACCGTTAGCACACCAGACACACGAAGGCGTGTTTGGGCCCTCTTGGATGGTTGCAGAAGTGTGTATTGCTCATGAAGGGGTGGCCCATGCGGCTGATGGGGACAGCAGCATGAAGCACTGCACAGCTGGTCCGTATGAGACGTACTCTCACTTCAGCTGAGGCTTTCAGATCAAAAAGGGCAAACAAGCCTCTCTTCTGTGGAGGTGATGGTAAAGTGACTTTGATGGGATTGAATTTTCGCCACACAAATGTTTCAGAGGTTACAGTCTCTTCCTGGATGTGTCCCTTTTTCACACTAAAACTCTTCAGCCAAATTCCTCCTGCGAATTTCCTTCGACTCCTACATTAGACTCTTTCTTAATTGTAAGCTTCAAATCCTGCCTCTGACCCAAGACAGTACCTCATGTTTTGGCTGAGATAGAGGGGAGCCTCCCTCTGGCCATATGCAGGGGCACAGGGATCTCTTCCTGGTCTCTATAAAACTGCACCTCTCCCAGGACAAGAGCCTCCAACCTTATTTACACCCTGGAAACGATAAGGCAAGTCAATCAAAATCACAGTGGGGTTTTGTTTTCCATGCTGACAGCCCAGAACCCCCAACAAACTCCCAGGGTGGTGGGAACAGTGTTTGATCACCCTCTGCTGCACCCATGAGAGCATCCATCCGCACGTCTGGCAACCCTGCTACAGAGGCACGGCACCTTCCATCAACCTGCGAGAGAGAAGCAAGGTGAGAGCCCGTTGTCCCTCCCATGCCTGGGCCTTGAGCAGTTTTGGTGCCGCTGGTGGTTATCACATCTGCACCTTCACAGCTGGTGTCTGGACTTCTCCACTTCCACACGGCTTCCCCCCTTCCCCACTCAGACTCACTGGGAGAGGGGACTGAAGGTGCTTGGAAATTCTCTTTGAAATCTTGCCTGTGAGGCACGGATTTATCAAAGCAGTGAAGTTGTGTTTGCGTGTGCCAGCCCTGCCATCACATCAAAGGGAAGAACAAGAAGGAGTTTCAAAGGGGCGCACTTGTTCCTCCTTCTCTATTTCTGTGTGCTTACACACACATGTGCACACATGCACACACATATTTCCCTTCCTTCTACTGGGCTTCTGCTGGGGCTGCTCATTCAGGTCTGTGTTGATGGAGGGAGATGCACAATCCCTCACCACAGTCGCAGCATTCGGGGGTTAACCAGGTAAAGCACTGCGCCAATTCCTCCCCTGGGTGCAGAGCAAACCAGTGACTCAGAAATGGTCCTTTAAAAGGCCGAGATTACCCACAAAAGCATGCCAGTTCCTTGGCCAAAAGACAAAAGGGTGTTGTCTTTAGTACATGTGACAGCTGATAAAACAGCATTTCCCATGTGTTCAATAAAAGCAACAGGCTCAGAGACCCTTTCAACACCTTTATCCTGGCTGTCAGTTATGAAGCCTCCTGATACTGATAAGACACAAGTCAGGACAAATATTGCCCTGTTTTCTGAGGGGTGAAATAGTGGCGCATGCAGCGAAGTGACTCAAAGCCAGAGTGACAGGACAAACACTGCAGAGCTGGGAGCAGCAGATACTCACAGAGGGAACCTGAGCATCAGGCTCAGAGACAGAGAGAGATGCTCAGCCTAAATTTATGGGCTCCGAGTCTCTCCACAGCTGGGATGAGGTGGACTCTGGGCTTAGCTCTTCTATGGGGTGGTTTGGTCCCATTCTGCATCTGCCTGCATTAGCAGTGGGTGACAGACAGACAGACAGGCTGGCTCCTGACCAACACAGGAGTCCGTGATACCAACATTAGGAAGTGACAGAGGCCATATTTGTAATACTGTCATCACAGCCCTAATTGCTGGGGGATGTACCTGCAGATGTAGAACGCAAATCCTCAGAAAGGTACTCTCTGCCCTGGAGGGCTCTGGCTGTCTTTAAAAGAAGCAGTCAAGGGGCACTTCATTGAATGGGGCACTCAGCCTCGGAGCCGGTCACACAGTGTCACAGAAGAGGTATGTGACAGGGTAGCAATCCAAAACTCCCTGTCCCGAGCATCACCCACAACTTCCCTGATGCTTTCTTTGATAATTAACTACCCTACTAGAAGAAATACAGGTTCACCTCCCTCCTGCTTTCCTACAGCTGGATACTTGCTGTGTTTGGAGTTTTTCACCGTGGCTTTTTGCGCAAGCACTGGTTTAAAAAGGCTCTGCCCTGAGAGCAGTGCTTGGCTCAGCCCAAGCAGGTTCAGAAACACTGCACTGAGAACCTCCTGGATTGCTTCATCCCAGAGACCTTGCTGTGTGAGACTTACGGGAGACAACGCTGCCTTTCAGCCAGAGCATCTCCTGCTGGGGGCACATGGAGGAATAAATGGGTACCACATGTCCTGCGTTCTGACTTTGAAGACTTCTCCCTGTGCACAGCAACTTTTAGCACTTTCCTGGGCAAATGGATAATGCCTAGGGTGAATCAGATGTTCACATATCCCTTGCCCCAGCTTTCTCTACTAAAGCAAAAAGAAAACACCTTTGGTAACTCCTTTGCTGTTTTAATGGAGAAAAGTACTTTGCGTGTTAACCTGCACAGCGTTTGTGTTCCAAGAGGGTAAATGCATAACATGAACTTGGGGCAGCACTGGGTTTCAGTTCACAGAGGTAGCTTTCTCTCCGCTACACGTAATACCTGTGGAAGTTTATTGGTAGGTCTTCAAGAGACTCTGAGAATATTAAAGGAATCAGAAGCCTCTTTTTATAAATGTATCTCACATTTATTTTTACATGTGTGAGTGAGTTTCTGGCTCCTAAAAGGAAAGATGTCCTCTTCAAAGTTCACACACACACTCACTAAAGCACAAAACTATGGATTCGTTCCCCTCAGGAATGAAAGGCTCAGACTCCTGTTTTTCCTGTCTTCATCACTCACTGCCACCTCTGAAACTCTGCTGAAGAGCATCAGTCTGGATCTCTGCCCTTTCTGCTGATGCCTTTCTGGGACTGTCCCCTCTGCTGTGCTTGATCCTGCCAAGCCACAGGGCTCTGTCCTTCTGAGTCAGGCTGAGTGCACCAGCTGGGTTCCTAACCCAGGCCGAGTTCAGAGCCACCCCTTTGTGCACACAAAAGATTTTCAGCCTTGAATACGTGAAGCAAGACCTGGCTCAGTGTTTGTAGGGACCAAGGAAGGCTTCCCGGAGTGAGAGTAAGGAGAGGGTCAGGTTGAGAGTCTTGGGTAGCAATGAGCAATGTTTGCCTTTAGGACCCAGTGGTTTCAGTCTCTCCAGGCTTCAGCATTGCGTCTCACACAGTTTCTGTCATGCCTGTTATATTCTAAAGACACATCTATCCGAGGATGCTCTTCTCCTCAATCCTCATTTTTCTTCCCAGGCATGGACATCCTTCCTTAAACTTCAAGCACCTCTCCTCCGACCCTAGTTTCCTAACGAAGATTATTTATTGATAGCCTCTTTCATTTCTTTTTTTCTTTTTCCCTTTTGGCTCCATGGCTCATCAATTAACTGGAGAGGGTATTGATCCGTAATTGTGTCAGGTTTCCCAAAGCTTTCTGGGAAATGCAGCTGCTGCTGGTGCTGCTTCAGATGATTGCATATGCTCTGTCTTTGATTCACAGAGCACAGCCAGGGAGTATTCTCACTCAATGTGACTTAAACGAGCAATGAGCTCACAATTTACCCTTAGGAGAGTACTATTTGCAGCTCTCGCTGGATGGGTGTTTGACATTAAAAAGAAAACAGAAGAAGCCAGAACCTAACAATTAATTCCCACTGAGCCAAATAGAAACTTTAAATTGGGGGTCTATGGCAACCTGAGATATGTTAGCTTATAGCACTAGGCTACCTGGCTGGAAGGATATTTGTGTCTGGCAAACTAAACTTATAGTAGAAATATGATTTGTACCACAGTCTGATTTCGCCCTCCTCCTTCTAAAGGCTCCATAAATTAAGTTCACGTTGGTGGCACTCTGTGCTGTAAAACTGCTGCTGTAATCTCTGCTGGGTCTCCCATTGCCAGCACAGCTCCTAAATTTGGAAATTACTTGCTTAAAGAGATCGGCTATTGATTAATAAGGGATTCTTTTCCAAGTCTTCATCTGCTTTTCTACACGATGGATAATTCTGCCCTAGCAAGCCTGTAATTCCCAAGTTTGGGATTGGGAAGATGGTGTTGGCCTGTTCAGAGCGTACATGTCCAGGTGCTCGCCTCCTTTCCCATTCCATTCTCCTGTGATTCTGGTATTGCCTCCTGGGGCTGTTAAAGGGAAGGTGAGTTCTTTGCTCAAGTCCAGGCCTAATTTCATACTTCGATGGGAGCAAAAAAAGCTTGTCAGATGAAGCTTATTTTCATAACCCCCCCTGCAAGCATATGTCCAGCACACGCACAAACACAGAGGCTTTCTCATTATCTTCGTACTATCCAACTTCCAACATTGTTTTTTCCTCACTGCTTGCACACTGACCTGGATTCAGCGCAGCGTCCCTGCGTGTGTCGTGTTTCTCACAGTAGCCGTTGTACACACGTACCCGTATGGGTTATGCATGCACCAGGTCTCCACGATTCCCTTGTTGCACCCGGCACAGGTTCAGACGAATTGAATTGGAAAGCAATGGCTTTTCCCCCTCTCATCACTGCATGTAAATCTTCATCAGGTTGGTGGTTTTCCAGCATATCACACCCACAAACACCGTTTATGTTTAGTGTTTTGTTTTGTTAATGTATTAGCTCAGCAGATAACAAATCACTCTTAGAAAGAATTAGCACTTTGACGATGCCATTTTGCCCGACCTTTTGTTACATTAAGGTGGCCAGTATTTCTTTCCATGAAGAGTCAGTATGTGAATTTTCTAGCCACCAGCAGAGCATCTTCTGCAGTTCCACACACTGAGCATCTTCTCCAGCCGGGCAGCTGCTGTTTCTGACTACATCTCTTGTGGTATGGACTTTCACACTGCTCTGGGAAAGCTCCTCAGCCCAAAGATGCCCCCTGCTTCCTTGTGTACTGCTCCAGAATCACTTTTGAGCCTGTTCTGTAGGACCAGTGGTTACTGTGGGAGATAAACCGACACACAGGGTTAGAGAAGTTAAGCGTGCCAATTGAATGTGGAGTGTCCTGGTGAAGTGGATTTGATCTGGGCTGCTCTAACTGTGAAGGTTAACCCTTGGTTTTCAGACCTGATGCCATGTTCAGCTGTTATTTCCCAAAGTTCAGAGCTGCTGTCAGTGGGTTGAAAGGTTTTTTGGACAAAGGACTGGGTTCTAGCAAATAAGATACTCTGCCCTGGTGAGACCACATCTGGAATATTGCGTCCAGTTCTGGGCCCCTCAGTTCAAGAAGGACAGGGAACTGCTGGAGAGAGTCCAGCGTAGGGCTACAAAGGTGATCAAGGGAGTGGAGCATCTCCCTTCTGAGGAGCAGCTGAGGAAGCCGGGGGTCTTTAGTTTGCAGAAGAGGAGACTGAGGGGAGACCTCATTCATGTTTATAAATATTGAAAGGGTGAGTGTCACGAGGATGGAGCCAGGCTCTTCTCGGTGACAAACAATGATAGGACAAGGGGTAACGGACACAAACTGGAACACAGGAGGTTCCACTTCAATTGGAGAAGAAACTTCTTCTCAGTGAGGGTGACAGAGCCCTGGCCCAGGCTGCCCAGAGAGGTTGTGGAGTCTCCTTCTCTGCAGACATTCAAAACCCGCCTGGACGCCTTCCTGTGTAACCTCATCTGGGTGTTCCTGCTCCGGCAGGGGGATTGGACTGGATGAGCTTTGGAGGTCCCTTCCAAGCCCTAACGGTCTGGGATTCTGTGATACAGCAGGTTGAAAACCAGCCCACGTAAAAATTTAATCCCTCATTTTAAGACAAAAGCAGAATACCATTAAGAATCTCAGCTGAAGAAGCGGCTTTATTTCTTCATAGTCTCCTTGTCTATATGCTGAAATGCATTTCTTCCCCATCAATCACAGTAAAAAGCATATTTGCTTAAAGTAGTTGTGAATGAAAGAGATGTGATGAAATCACTGTCAATGGTCAGGCTGGGAATTCATCAAGATGTCTACTGATCCTCTTAAAAACGTATCATTGCCTGTTGAATTGTGTAGCCTAATGGAAGGAAAATTAGTCGACAAAGTCGGTTTTATTTTCCCAGAGTTACAGACTTCATCGTATTTCCAATTCGTTGCCAAACAAAGCTGTGAGCCTACCTTTTGTTCAATTTGAAGTATTTAATGCCTTCATAAAAAAAAAAGCCCAGGCTGTTGAAATTTATATCCACAAGTTGTCATCTTTGCCTTATTTTCAATTTTCCTGTGAAGTTATTAAAACATTATGTGATCATAATATATTTATGAGGAGGGGGAAATGAGGTGTAACTCTGACTGAGGCACACCGATTTGATAAGAACAGTAAAGCACCAAGTGCCACTGACTTGTGCAGGGGAAGATGTGTGTGTGTGTGTCTATACAGAGTGGAGTTTCGAGCACATATATTCCATACTTGTTGCACAGAGATTCTGTTCTCCCAACCTACATAAATATTAATGAGACTCAAAGGTATCAAACTCTGCTCAACAAGTTGAACTCAGACTGCCTCTTGCCTTTGAACAGCTTTGCCTTTTTCTTTTGGATACTGCATGACACAGGATCGGAGTTTTGGAGCAAACTTGATGGTAGTGTTTTGCTGCTAACAAGCACAGAGCCCATTATTATTCCCTATGCTTTTATTCACAAGGGAGAAAAAAAGAAAACTATTAATGGATATAAGTAGCTTTCTGGGTTTCTGTTCCGCTCTGTCTTGTGTTAGGTTATACTGCACCTTCCCTGTGGTATCTGAACTTCTGGCCTGTGTTGTCAGCTGGGTGCAGAGCCAAACTCACCTTTCTAAGTAGGATGCTGAGCACGTTGACCATAACAGCTCTGGACAGGGATTTTCATTCTGCTGCATATCTGCACAGTGTTTTGTGCAAGGCTCCTCACCCAGGACTCCTATGGCTCCTAGTATGGCGCCAAAGACAGACTTACTCACAATTAAGAGACACTGTTGCTCTCGGTCTCTCGGTTTTCTCTCTGTGGAAAGGAGTCACTGCAGTGTCCAAGCTGCACACAGCAGACAGGTCTACAAGATGTCTGTATTGAAATAAAAAGGAACCTCTGATTTTCTGACCGAAAATGCACTCCTGTTTTCACCCTTGTGTGGCACTGTTTTGACCATCTTAACAATTTTAGGGAGAAGTTGGAATTGGCATCAATCAGAGTAACCCACTGTGTTCAGTGATGCTGCTTGAGTCTCCAGCGGTCGAGAAATGGTCCACTCAAACCGATGGCACTCAATATGAGTGATAGGAGGCCTATGTTTCTGTGTGCTGAAAGCAGCACAACACATCGCAAGGGATAGGAAACTGAAATGGTGTCACATATGGCTTCACATATATCACGTGTAAATTCATCAGGTAAAAATATTTAAACACCCCATAAGGGTAAGGAGCTCTGCTCCTACAAGGGCTGTGATCCCACAGACTTAAGGGGAGCAGAGTGGAATCAGTGCTAAGTGGCTGCAAAATCCTCCCACAGTGATGTTTTCCAGGGTGGTCACATGTGAGCAACTTTCATCCTGGGAGACCAGGATTCATATTTGGCTTTAGTCATATCCATCGGAGTGATTTCACCTGTGTTCCTCTTTCATATGCATGATACCTTCAACCATCCTGGATCGGGAGAAGCTGTCCATGCCCAAGCAGACCTGTGATAGCAAAGGAGGTTGCCAGAAAAATGCCTCACTTTATATCTGTTAGAAGATGAGGAGAGGGGGCTTCATCATAGCTATATGGGTTGGTGCACTACAGCATCCTGCCAGTCAGGAGAGAGGTCTCTGAACAGGGTGCTCCAGAGCTGACGTAAGGTTGTTGTAAGTGAGCACAGAGGAGGACAGGCAGAGTTAAGCCTCTGTGCCAGAACAAGGCCATTTCAGGTCAGAAATGAAGAGCCTTGGCAAAGCTGTGTTGGGAATCCTGCAAGGTATCTGCCCCCAGGATCACTGGCTCCAGTCTGTACGAGTATTTGGCTCTTTCAGGATTGCTACATCCACACATTAAGAAGAAGATGCAAAGGAAATATATGCAGGAATTTTTCCCTGCTAGGTGGATCTCAGCACCATTAAGCTTCATGTTTGCACATCCAAACAGCTCTCCAGCACCAAGAAATGAGTGTCTGGGCCCACCAAAAGTCTGGGACCAGCAAATACCCTGTGCTTTGCAAGGCTTATTTTGTGTGCTAATTTTGGGTTGACAAGATGCATGAGTGTACCTCACTGCATAGACTGGGCTGAATTGACAGGACAGATACGTGGGGCCATTTCCTGGCACTTGGAAGAAACAAGGAAAAACATGAGCTGCATTAGAACTATTTAAGATAACCCTGAGAGTCCTTCTCACAGACAGCTCTGCTCCTGCTGACTCTAACTGTATAATGCTAGAGCAGAAAGCCAGGCCCAGCATGGCTGGTAGGAGAGGGGTTTAATTATTTTCATTCTTGATTTTCATTTCAGCCTTCCTAGTAATTTGTGTTGCCTTTGTTACCAGAACAAAAGATATTTGCCTTGTAGATTCCTTTAAAAAGCAGCTCTTGTGCTAATGAAAGCAGCCTGCCCAACAAGCTGCTGCAGCTAAATCCCACAAATCCAGGTAGGTTCAGCACAGAGCACAGACCCAGGGTGGCTCTTCTGGACCAGGACCTTCTAAGGGCAAGAAAGGAACGCAGTCCTCTGGACCAGTCCTTAGTCTGTTTGATGGAGATGCCAACAGCAAGGTCAATGCGAGCCTGGCCTCAGGCATCTCCTGTTTGTTGTTGTAGACCATTCCCTGGCAGGAGCCGAGCTGGACCATTAACCTCTTCTCCCTGGATCATCATCTTTGATGGAGTCAGCTCATGGTGACAGCCACAGCGGCTGATTTGGAGACGGGAGTTGTGGAGTGAATAACTCCATTCTGTTCTTGAGCCTTGGTGCTTGATGAAACTGCATCTGTGTGTGGAAAAGGAAAGGAAATCAGTAGCACTAAGGGAAGGGTGGATTGTGTGGAGATGGTTCCGGACACCCAGGAGAACATTGTGTTTTCCTGCTGGAGATAAACTGATGGGTGTTGTTCCAGACTACCCACATGGGAATGCTTTTTATTTTCATTTCCAGCTCAGAAAGCTTGTGCCCACCATTTTCTCATTGGGAAATCACACTGTTTTCTGTACCTGCTTATCATAAAATAAGAGCCTGATTGCACAGCAAATTTGTTCCTAACTGCTTGTGAACTTAAAGAGTAGCAACTGCGAAACGCGGTGGTGTATCTGTGTCCACAGCCCCACATCTGTGTGTCCTTTCTGCCTGGTCTCTGAGCTGGCCATAAACAAAAAAGGTTACTTTCCAAAAAAACCATCTTAACAAAGAATTCTTCCTTCAAAGATTCTGGAGCCTTTCTCAGAGATACAAGCATCACTATAGGGGGAGGAAAATAGGTAGGTCTTTGCCATTAGCTGTTAAAATTGGGACAGGAGATGGAGCATTTGGAGTAAGAGATCATACAAGGATCCATGTGTGTAGGTGAATTTAACTGTACCAGAAAAATACGAAAATAGGAGCTCCATCAGAATTGTACAGAGATGGATCTCTTTTGTCAGAAAATACTAGGGTTTTAATGCATTAGTCTTTTGCTGGAGACAAAATATGGCTGTATACATTAAAAATATTGAATATGGCTGGCTACTGCGTGGATACACACAGCTGATGTAGTCAGAATACATTCATTATTCTGGAAACACAGGCAGATTTTGTGCTTTGCTGCAATTTGCTGATGCTCTGCTTTTCATTCCATTTGAACCTGTTTCCCTTCATGTTAAATATTTTTTGACTAGAGCTGGCTCTGGTGTTCTTAACGCTCTTGGCAGAGTTTGGAGGTCACTGCAGCAGAGCGACTGGTGAAGGCAACGGAATTCCAGCAGCAGTTGAACTGCTTCTGTGAGCTGCTCTTCTTTGTGACCTCTGGACATCTGTTGTGCCTCCTAAGTGGGGACCGTTGTCTGTGCTCTTCAGGAACTGAGCAAAATAATCTCAAGAGTTCAGAAACAGGCTGGAGTGTTGGTTGAGTCAGCTCTAAACACAGGCAGCGACACAAGCAACAGAAAGAGTTTGCAATGCTTTGCAGCTCTTAACTTCATGTATACCTATACCAGCGAAGAGGAAACTCTGCTGATTATTGACTGAAATTCCCTTTGCATTCCTTAAACAGCGTGAGTTTCACAAAACCTTAAATCATCTCAGTCCCAGGTGGCAATGAGGAGGAAGTGTTGGCAAAGGGAAGGTGGAGAGGAAGCTGGAAGGCTGCGGGGGCAGGAGGTTTCCATAGCGTGGTGGAGCATCTGTCTGCAGCACAGGCAAGGCCAAAAACTGGGTCTAGCTCGACTGCAAAGGGGAGAGACCTTTCTGAGCAAAGAAGCATGGCAACAGCAGGGCAAAAACCATCTTCCTTGGTGAGGCCCCAGCAGCAGCAGTTCAATGCATGAAGATGTTGGGTCTGACGGCAGCCACGCAGCTACTGCTCCATAGCCACGTCAGATCAGAGCAGCCAGGACCTTTGTGTCTCTTGATACTATGGAAATAATGCAGGAACACACCACCAGGATTTTGCCCAGCATCTTCTGTACTTACCCTGAGCCAGGCAGGAGGTAGTTTCTGGAGAAAGGACATTATGAACAGTGCTTTCCAGAAGTTTCCAGCAGCTCTCCGTTGGTCTTTCACAGGAATTTCCTGCTTGAAAAAGTTTGAGGGTTTTTTTCTTCCTACACCACGCTGCAGGCTCCTGCATGTTATGTTGTCATACTTGGCAGGAGGATGAGGGGTGAGGAAGTGTTAAGTTATAATGTAAATTGAGTTTATTGCTGTCTGGCAGAATATTCTGGCAGCCTTTTTTGACAAAGCCTCTGCCACAAACACTGTTCTGCGCTTGGAACCAGGTCAAACCGTTAATCTGGGTGTCTGCAGGGACATGTACAATGCTACAGCAGCTCCTACTGTCAGAAGATGGATGTGTCCCTGGCTTCCCACTGAACGCGCTCACTTCTGACAATGTTAGAGTCCGTAGGTTTTGCTAGCAAAAAAGATTACTGGGGGCGGGAGGAAATGAGTGATCCAAAAGGGTCTGCTTTAAACAGCTGTCTAAACCATAATGTTTCCAGTTTCTCAGTGTTTCGGGACACACGTCTTTCTTGAAGCCATCAATACCCTCGCACGGGTAATTACTAATCTGCCAATCTAACTTCAAAGCTATGGAGGAAATCTGTCCCGGCCTGGCCCTGAGTAGTTCCCATTTGAGACTCCTGTTGCCGTAAGTCCCGTTTTGTGTCACAGCCCATCACAGAAAGCCCTGGTGACGTGGGTCTAGCAAGAGGAAGGGCTCATCCCACATGTCCTCCTAGCAGGGCCTTCCAGCTCACTGTGTCTCTGTAGTGAAAACATCCGTTGGGTTATAATGAGCGTTTCTGTCATGATCCGTTCTCTGTCATTTCAGCTGAGGAAGGGAGGGAGAGGAGGATGGGACTGAACTGCATTTCTTTTCTTTCTCTGGTCCCATGATAGTACCGGTTAAAATTAATGGGGCTATTGTGCATATGCAAGTGGAGGAGAGGATTTATTTGACAGAGCTGTAGATGGAAGGGTTAATTATGTTCCTAAAATGGCTTCACTACTCAAATATTTTCTTGGAAAGCTTTGAAATGGTAAGCCTTTGTGGTTTGTGGTTTTTTTTTTTAATTAACATTGATCATTGGCTGTACCAATTAATGCAATTACTGGGTCCAAAATGAAACATCCTATCAGATCTATATCATATGCTAGTCCTCTTGGAAAAACGATTTGGGCACAGCAGACTGAAGAAGTGGATTAGCCAAAGAAAACATTTCTGTTAACAGAAATTGTCATTTGAGGGGTTTTCTTAGAAGAAATGATACATTGCCTGCACATATAGTCATAACCTATTTCCTTTTCAATAGGAACTAAATATGTTTAATCACTGGGCTGTCATATTAACGATCTATTATTTTTATTTAAAAACGTGAAGAAAACAAATGTTCCAATATGGGAAATTGGCTCCCTGTTGAAATTTTCTTTTGTGATGCAGGTAGGATTTGAAGTTTCAGCAACTTTGGAGGACAGGGGTTCTTCCATGCGTTCACAGCTGATTTCTCCAGTTAATGTCAGTGATCAGAGAACTTCACAGGCGCTGTTATTTTCCCAGTTCTGCATCCAAAGGATACACTGGCAAAAAGAGACATGGCCTGAGCGTAACCTCCCTCTGATCTATAAGCTGTATTAATATGACTGTGGGTGGTGGGGATTATTACACTTGGATCCAATATTTTTTCCCGCTAAAGTGTTAATCCTTTACTTGGAACCCACATATACAACACTTGGCTTTTCAGGACCACATCATGTTTTTTCCAGGCTGGTGGATGCCTCAGCAGATCCACCGGTGGGAATTTGTTACCATCAAACCCAAAATGAGAGCTTAACTTTGGATTTGCCTGAGGGCCAAACCTTTCTCACAGTTCCAATCCACATCTAAATACCAACGCTTTGATCTTTCCTGCTTCGTGGACTCCACTCTTTTATCCTTAAAAGAGATTCAGCCAGATTTGTGGTGGAGATTACACCTCACTTCCTTGCACCGCTACTTGCACGAGCATCAAAACCCACCATCTCCCACCCGTTCCCTCTTGCTGGGTGGTGGAGACCATCCTGGGAGAGTGTTCAATCTCCAGCGCGTGAGACAGAGCCCTCCAGACAAAGTCAGAGACAGCAGCAAAACAAAAGTGAGGAGAGGGAAGGCCTCTGGCTTTTCCCAGGCTCTGGAGGGCTCCGATGACGTTGCCCTTTCCCATGTCCCACTGATGCCACACACCTTCTGAAGGTCCTTCCAGCACAATAAGCAAAGTGTGCTCCTATCTCTGCACCCAACACAATGCAAAGGACCTTCTCCTGCAGAGCTGTCCCCTCCTGCTGCTCCTCTTCCACTGATGGCCAAGGGCTGGCTTCTCCTCAGGCTTTGCCAGACACCACACATCTTGGTGCACCTTCTCCCAGTGCCTGCTTGCTGTGGTTCCCCCTGCGCCCAGCTGAGAAAGCTCAGCAACATTTTTCAGGCCAGAACACGGAATCACAGAACAGAATCACAGAACGTTAGGGATTGGAAGGGACCTCAAAAGATCATCCAGTCCAATCCCCCAACAGAACAGTGGTTTTCAGCCTAGAGGGCCACATCAGGTCAAGTGAAACACTTTGCAGGTGTTGGCAAAATGGTAGCAGGGAGAAAAATGAAGACATGAAATTAATTCCCTCTCCCTCCAGTTCTTCCTCAAAGCACTAATTAAAGAAAAGAAAAATTCTGGGGTTTATTCTTTTTACTTGTTTTCAAACATTAAATAAAGGTGAAAAAAGGTGAAATATTACTTTGCATGTCAACTTTTCTATTCACCAAAGCTGCTATGAGAAGGAGGGGGGTTGAGATGTACCTCCCACACCTGTTTCGTGTGTATTCTTCAGTGCTGTCGGTGAGCTGAAATCTCTTCTTTTTCCCATGGATCTTTGATGATCACCTGAGTGATTCGTTCCCTGAGCTTTGGCATGGATATAAAATGCTGGGTCTGAGGGGTGACCTGCAGTCCCTTTTCTAGGTCACCCTTCCAGGGCATGCGGCATGGAGCAGTTTTACTTCTGTCAAACGTGCATCTGCATCCAAAGACTGAGATCACAGGAGGAGCACAGAAAAGAGGTGGGCATTTGCAAGTGGATGAGTGGTGCCAGACCTGGAGGATAGAAAATTAGGGCATGTGCTTGGCAAAAGGACTGCAACACAGCAAGCAAATGGCACCATTTCAGCTGGAAATCTCTGGGGCCATGGGGAGTCCCAGGCTGCTGGGTGAATCCTCCAGGGGCTGGAAGCTGGGATCTTTCAAAGAATCAAAGTGATTTAGGGGTCAAAATCAGTGGAAATTGAATGTGAAGCAGACATCTTTGGGGCTGCTTACAGGCTACAGGAGATCTGGATTTAATGGCTAGGAACTCCCCAGAGCACTGACCAGGCTGCTGCTGTGTTTGAGCTGTGCTCTCCCTCAGGTGTAAGTAGCAAAAGTGCACGTCAGCAGCCGGGGATGAACGCCACACTCAATACCTGCACCATTCCGGAAGACAGAGAGTTTAAAAGTAGGTCACAGCTCACTGTAATGTAAACTCTTTCTTCTCAGGTGCATCAAGGTGCTCTTTCATGTGCTGCTGAGGCAGGAGCAGCAATTCCTGAGCATGCTGAGCATCCCTGATCGATCTCCTGCAGTTCCTGCTCTGGAGACTCTGGAGAGCCCGTGGCTGCTGCCTTCACTGCATGCCACCAGGTCCGGCAGCAGTAGGTGCCGTATGTCATGGCACATATAAATACACACACACACACACATATATTTATATATATATGGAGCTTGGGTAGCAGTTGGTGGCATCAGATACCTTAACTTTTGGATTCCATGCTTCTTAGCACTGCTGCAATGCTACAATGTCCCGCTGCTTACATTGCCACCCTGTGCTGCTTTACTTTCTGCACTTTTATCTCTCTGCCCTCATCAGGTGCTTCCTGGCTCAAGCACATGTGTTTTCCCGTGGGAAAATGCACTTTTTCTTAGCAACAAAGGCAAGGCCTGAGATAAACCATCACAGTACAGCAAGATTAGCAGGGAGGCTGAAAGAAAATAAATGTGTGGTCATCACCTAGTGTCAGAAGCTGTGAACAGATAGAAAGTTGAATGCTCAGTTCACTATTTTTCTAGATGAGAGGCGAAAAAGCCAGAAGAAATTCCAGTTGTCCATTACCGGAATAAATGAGTGTGTCACCTCATCCCTTTGTACCTACAGTGAATGGATGCTAGCGCTGCCCTTTATCTCTAGATTGAAATCCCACCCACTTGCTTTGAATATCACCAGGGTCATTGCCCCTGATGGTGCCCAATTTTCTGCCCTGAGAATATGGAAATTTGACCATTACCTACATTGCTTCCCTGTACAATTACAGCCAAGGGCTGAAACAAGCAGACCGTGAATGAGAGATGGAGTCATGAAAGCTCACCAGAAGAGGAGGCAAATTTGTCTGTTCTCCACGTGATGAAAGAATGGAGCAACTGTGAACATTTTCCATCGCAACTGGCTTTCTGAAACAAACAGCACCTAAATAATTCTATTCACAGGAAATATCTGTGTCTCATGGAAAATGTCAGTTTTTCAGACAGAAAAACACATTAAAGTGTCATATGTCAAAATATTTCAAAGAACTAAAACTGAGGTGGGGTTGTTTGCAAAAATTCAAGCAGGGAGAAGTTAGAAATCTCTGACTCCATTGCTGAATAATACTGAGCTCTCTTGCAGCAGGCTTTATCCACAGCACATATATAACGGTATCCTCTCCTTTCTACATACAGGAAAAAACCTGAGATACCTGAGCAACGAAATCTTGCATTTGTAAGATGAAAGGATGGAGCTGCTATTCCAAGCAGGCCTTCCTGTAAATGTAAAGGAGAATCTCAAAATGCATTTCAAATACAGAAACGAAGGGCTCTGCTCTGTCTCATTTCCACCTGCGATGTGTCGTCTTTTAAGTGGCTCCAGTTTACCAAACACCAGGAAATGTGGTTTGTGAATGCAGCTCCTGCAGTTGCATATGCCAGGTAGCCACACCATGGCCAACAGGACTGCTTTAAATCCATGGGGGTGTAATTGTGACCCAGACTGATATTAGTAACAAAAGCTGCTCTGGATATCATCTCAACCACCACTGTGCACAGGAGTCTCAGTCTGGGGTGGTGAGTTATGACACAGGGGGTTCATCATGGCTATAGAAACCCTCCCCAAAGCAGTGAATTGTTTCCACTCTTCATACACAAAGGAAATAAACTCACACTGAAGTCCCAGTAGTTTGTCCAGGGTTCCCCTCTTAATATCTCTGCTGTATAACACCTGACGAAAGCTTCCCAAGTGGCTGCCTGCTCAAAAAAAGAGAGGAGACATCAGCAAGGACAACTCAACAGCTCCACAGATGGGTACTTGGATGCAGAGCAACAGCATCCTCCATAGTGACTGGAATTTCTCTTTTGCAGGCAGTAAATATTGGATTATTTATTTTGCATCGTGACTGCCTTCTCCTTTCCTTTTTATTTGTTCTTTCTGTATGGTAAGGAAAGAGCACATGAGGAGTGTGGTATATTATAACTGAATATTAATCTCTTCAGTCAGTGCATGCATTCATTTCTATGGAAGATTTGCTAGTTTTGTTTGAATACACACACGCACACATTGAACAGTGAGGTTTATTATGAAAAATGCCATCAAATTAACTCTTTTAAAAGGTGCCAGTATTACTGGCAAGAATCGCATTTTACTTTATTTGTAAATGTGCTGCTCCCTTAGACATTCATTTCTTTGGAAATCCAGCGCTTTTCTGAATGCAAAGGCGCTGGTGATGAGCAACTGTCATTCCCACATTAAAAAGCAAAACCAAGCCTTGATCTTTCTACAGCAGATTAGGGAGTGAGATAAAAATGAGATGAAAGCCTCAAATGTCTGTTCCACTAGGTTCGAGGCATTCTTTTTGTTTTAGTTCCGCACTCTGCCTCTTTAATTCCCGCTGGCTCAAATGCCAATTTTCTGCTATGTTGGCATGACTGCCGAAGAATTGCTTCTGTTAATAAACTGCACAAAATAGCTGAGCAATTAGGCAATTAAACTGTTTTAAATTTAATTTAAAACCCTGGCATTTTGCTAGGAGTACTGGGGGTTTTTTTTTCCCTTTAATCCCATCTTTTTCATGTGGTGGGAGGAAAAGGGCAAGTTGGAAGGGTGGGACAGTGGCCAGGGAAGAGTCTGGCGAGATCAGAGTTTACTCAGGCTCCCACTGCAAAAGATAAGCACAAGGGCTGTCCGCTCTGGGGAGCCCATTTCAGCCCTTGTCCCTTATTAGAACAAGTCATTTTTTCTCAAACATTTAACACACAAACAAGCTTAATCTGATTTCTGTCCTGATCCCAGATGGGTATTGGGGCTTGTAAGCAAATGAGTTCAAGAGCTGCCTACCTGCTTCTGGCTGCTAATTCGAAATAAAAAGGAGCAGTGGAGAAAACAGAGGAATTACTGCACCCAGGGGAGAGCAACCTGCTCTGCTCATCACTGCGTGTTCCCACTGCGTTCAAGGGCACTTCTCGAAGTTACCTAAACTGTAGGAAAGTTTGTCCTTTGAGTTTATTTGACCTGTACTTACAGTGACACCTTGTTTGCTACAGATCAGGTTTGCATTTGGATAAATATTCTGCAAAATAAATACATGGTGTGGGCCAAGCTCTGGGAGCCCACCCCCATCTTGCTACATCCACTGTGCCCACGTGGCCAGAAAAGCCAACGGCATCTTGGCCTGTATTAAAAACAGTGTGACCAGCAGGGCCAGGGAGGTGATCATCCCCCTGGACTCGGCACTGGTGAGGCCGCACCTCGAGTGCTGTGTTCAGTTCTGGGCCCCTCACTATAAGAAGGATGTGGAGATTCTGGAGCGTGTTCAGAGAAGAGCCACAAGGATGGGGAGGGCTCTGGAGAACAAGCCTGATGAGGAGCGGCTGAGGGAACTGGGCTTGTTTAGCCTGGAGAAGAGAAGGCTGAGGGGAGACCTCATCACCACCTACAACTGCCTCAAGGGAGGTTGTGGAGAGGTGGGTGCTGGTCTCTTCTCCCAGGTGATGGGGGATAGAACAAGGGGAAACGGCACCAAGCTGTGCCAAGGGAGGTTCAGGTTAGAGCTAAGGAGGAAGTTCTTTACTGAGAGGGTCATCAGAAGCTGGAACAGGCTGCCCAGGGAGGTGGTGGAGTCACCATCCCTGGATGTGTTTAAAGAGCGGGTAGATGAGGTACTTAGGGATATGGTTTAGGGGGTAGACAGGAATGGTTGGATGTGATGATCTCAGAGGGCTTTTCCAACCGAGCAATTCTGTGATTCTGTGATCCCTCCTCAGCCCAGACCTCCACTGCTGGGCCACTGTCCAAAATCTGGGCGTGTTCCTCTGTTCCCATCCACAGTCCCAGCCCACCCTGGTGATGGACCCAAGCAAAGTTCTTCCAATGACCAGAAATCTTCATCTCCCCAGCAAGGCCCCATTCCTGTGCACAGCAACTGCTCCTTCACCCTCACTGCTTTGCACCGTGCACCTCGGCTGACTCACAGCTCCAACACTCCTAAGTCTTTCAGAGCAATCTGTCTTCTTTCCTTCTCAACACATTAAATCTCTTTTCTTACTGTAATGGCTGGGAGAAACAAAACGTTCTCCTTAGTGCCCTGCTAAAAGTTTCCCCTACTAAAAACTCACTGCATTTTCCAAGCTTTTTTGAGCTACCTACTTTTGGATGAGTGATGCCACAGCTAAGCAAAATATAGCACAGTGTTGTATACCCTGCAGTGCTGACTGTCTCCTCCAGGAAAGCTCGTATTTCCATGGTCACATAACGGCTATTTTTAGGGAAGCAGTCATTCTTGTTATTTTCCTAGTCTTTAAAATAAAAAATAATGGAACAAGAATTAAAAGGATTCTTCTAAAGGTTACAGTAGTCACCTACTGTTTGAAAAATTCCAGCTGAAACTTCCCCCTCTGAGCTAATTTGGGGACACCAACATTAGCAATATTCACATCATCATTGCAATCAGAGTCACATTATCCACTTAACACACCATTGGGACCAATCCTGGGGTAGCTGGGGAAATGCGCTCTAAGTTAATTCAGTATTTCTGGTACGATTCAGTGCTTAATCGAGATCTCCTGTTCTGCACAATGAACTCCCTTTTCCCCTGAGAGCAGACAGGTCAGTCCCAGGAAGTTGCTGCCAGAAAGCTGGGGAGGTGGTGGAGTCCCCATCCCTGGAGGTGTTCAAGAAGCATCTGGATGTGGCACTTGGGGACATGGTTTAGTGGCCATGGTGGGGTTGGGTTGATGGTTGGACTTGATGATCTTAGAGCTCTCTTCCAAACGTAATGATTCTGTGATCTCCACACCTCTGAGCTGCAGAGGAGCTGTCAGCAACACAGACTACACCAGGGTGTCAACAGAGATACAAGAGCTGGAGGTGCTGGACGCCTTGGAGAAGTGAGATGTGCTGTGGGAACAGGCTACTTGTGGCAGTGTTGTCGAGCGATGCAGAGAACTGGGCCAGCAGCGAGACTTCCATTTTCTGGTGTCCTGGTGGGCAGCAGGATGACCATGAGCCAGCACTGTGCCCTTGTGGCCAAGAAGGCCAATGGCATCCTGGGGTGTATCAGGAGGGGGGTGGTTGTAGGTCAGAGAGGTTCTCCTGCCCCTCTACTCTGCCCTGGTGAGACCGCATCTGGAATATTGTGTCCAGTTCTGGGCCCTCAGTTCAAGAAGGACAGGAACTGCTGGAGAGAGTCCAGCGTAGGGCTACAAAGATGATGGAGGGAGTGGAGCATCTCCCTTCTGAGGAGCGGCTGAGGGAGCTGGGGCTCTTTAGTTTGCAGAAGAGGAGACTGAGGGGAGACCTCATTCATGGTTATAAATATTTCAAGGGTGAGTGTCACGAGGATGGAGCCAGGCTCTTCTCGGTGACAAACAATGATAGGACAAGGGGTAACGGACACAAACTGGAACACAGGAGGTTCCACTTCAATTGGAGAAGAAACTTCTTCTCAGTGAGGGTGACAGAGCCCTGGCCCAGGCTGCCCAGAGAGGTTGTGGAGTCTCCTTCTCTGCAGACATTCAAACCCCGCCTGGACGCCTTCCTGTGTAACCTCATCTGGGTGTTCCTGCTCCGGCAGGGGGATTGGACTGGATGAGCTTTGGAGGTCCCTTCCAATCCCTAACGGTCTGGGATTCTGTGATTCTGCTTTTTGGACATCTCTGAACACCATTTCACAACCTTTTTTGTCTCCATGTGTTAGCATAGATTGCAATATTAATTTCTGTCCTCTCCTCCCTCCTGACATTGACTTTCCACCACTCACCCTTTGGCTGTCCAGTCCATTTTGACAGCGGGGCCTTCAGAACAGCATCTCTGTGTTTATACAGTGCCCAGCACGAAGGGAAACTGATTTTTTTTTTGCTGGACTTTTAGCTGTTACTGTGATACACATAATAATAATATTACATCCTTAATCTGTCTGTCCTGTTTCAATGCATCTGACGTGACGTATGTATTATGCATTTGTGAACAAGCTCTAACATCAAGCAGACAGCACATAATTCCAGATCATCTTCTGAGTGTCACAAAAACCCCTCGAACTGTCTCAGACATGACACAGGGAAGGATAATTAAGGTAATGGGTTGGTCAGTATGTTTGTACATCGCTTAGCAGCCATCAACAGAATTGCTGATCAAGGCAGACCCCAAATCACTCCTCAAGCCTCCTTGCTAGCAACATGCAGTCAGGAGTGCAGAATCAGAGAGTCTTGGCCTTACCATTGCACACAGGACAAGATTTCCAGGCATAGTAACTCTTAGAAGAGAAGTGTTAACTTTCATGATCCTACAAGCTGCAAACCAAAATCTCTGTGTGGCCAACACCACGGGCAGAGAGCAATGGTCTGTCTGCCAGGGACTCACAGGTGGGAGATGACAACCATTCCCCATGGGGTACCAGCACCTTGCTGGATTGGACTGGATTCATAGTCCCTGGGTGGACGTGGTAGTGGTGCCATCCTCAGTGCTCAGTACTGTTTCATTTCTACCAAGGTTCAGGATTATCCAGCAGACCCTTTCTTTTGCTCAGAGGCCTCAGCTCCGATGTGGTCCAAAAGCCATACGTTGGTTGTGAACCACACGTCAGACACTTCTGCTTTGTTTTGTAACACAGTGACAAAAGGAGGTCCCAGGAATTCAGTTATTTATTGTAGTTCCTACAAATACCAGCAGAGGTTGTATTGAAATGTAAGATAAACACATATGCAAATAATACATTGACTCTGATTCAGTCACGATGACTTTGCCAATAAATATACAATCACTTTATAATACATTACATTTGTATATTTTAAACGACCTAATTGATAGGAGCATGAAAGCATTAAATTACCATATAGCAAGACAACTACACCGCTCTAGACATCTATTAACATACTACACGTCAATCAGTGTTTTACCAATTAATGGCTATCTAATTATCTTGCTATAATGAGCTTGTTAAATGCCAATTAAATGGCAAGATGTTTGAATGCATTAATAAGAATGTAATTACACAGTTATTGGTGACATAATTCTCACATCATTAACTAGTAACTTATCCTTATTGAGTTTAGTAAGTATATTCTTTTAACTTCCCATTGATCCTGAATCAGGATACAATTGTTGGTGTGTTGAGCCTGAGTGAGATGGCTATAATTATCAGGGTCGTTATTGGAAAAGTTGTGTGTTATAAATAAGCAATAACTGAAGAATACACTTGAGGAAAAGCCAATGGGAAGTGTAACAACACTCAGCATGGAGAGAATAACCTCGGGTAGGGAACGGAGTCATTCTCTGCTCCACCTCATTCTTACCCTGAAACTTGGACAGGTGACTTAACCTACCCTACCGTCCCATTTTCTGGGACCTGTGAGGGTAAAACGATCACCAGTGGTACTGAGGTACCCAAGTCCTTCGAGCCAGGGGCTGCACAAACGCTGGTGTCAGCAGCAGCTCCCCGCAGAGCAGATATTACAGCAAGTTAAAGCTGTCCACAGAACACTGAACTGAGACCTTCACTTCAACCATTAGGGTGTAATAGCTTGTCTAAAAGAAAATAGCCATTCTTCCATCCCAAATCTTTTATTTATGAAGAGGAAATAAATTACCCAGTGCATTTCCACACCAGGAAAAGCTATTTAACCAAGCGAGCATGCGTGAGCCGTGGCAAATGCACAAATAGTGCTGAGTTAATCTCTTCCTTTTCCCTCTCATCCCATTTTTATAAAAGATTGGGCTCATACCATATCTGCTGTATTTAAAAGCAAGACAGAGATTGACTGTCAGTCACTGAACTAGGCACTGTACTGACTTATGTGTATAACTAACTCATCCCTCGGCGTCGGTGACTTAACTACGCACCCCTCATTAACCACGGTGAGTGCTGCAGATCCAGCGCAGTCCAGCGTGTGCCCTGCATCCTCAGCTCCGTGTGCTCGGCACGTCTCCACTGCAGCTTTGCCAGGATTTCCCAAACTCCAGGAGACAAGAAGCCGCTCGGTGGCCCGTCACTGCTTGGCTGAGCACGTTTAAGCATTTTTCTGAACTGGGGCCAAAGGAACTACCTCATCTTTCCTGAGGATGTAACCTGGCCCTCTCCTAACATTTCTGCTTTCTCTTTTCATCTATCTTTCTGCCTCCTTCAGTATTTTATTGAGAGAACCGGGGAGGTCTGTTGAATTTCTCTGCCTCCTGGGATGTATCTAACAGGAACGTGTTCTTCCTATCTTGGACAAGTAAGATGGGCAAATGCATACACAGACATCACAGTAACATCATCTTCTATTGATCTCTACTGACTCAGGCACATTGTGAATGTGCTTTGTTGGTTTAAAGAGTTGTTTTCAGTGGATACTTGTCAGGTTCCTTCTCATTTTCATCTCCTTATAAGAGAGGCAGTTTTGTGTGAAAACACAGAGGTGCTCTCCTTTTCTTCAACGAAACAAAAATAAATAGAAAGAGAGCGAGAAACCATCCAACCCTATGCAGCGTTTTTGTTTTCCACCCTGAAAGCAATGTGAAATTGCTCCGAGCAGGTATGGTAATAATCAGCACTAACTGGAGCAATGATGTGTCTCCTGCACTGAAGCTCCTGACAGCAAAATCATGACCTGCTCCCCACAGGTATCAAAGTCACTAATTACCCATCGCGCGCTCGGGATCGGCATTCATTACAGGAACTGACACTGCGGAATTCAGGCACGGGGAGGCTCTTTCAAGTCCCTGCACTTTTCCCTTTGATAGAAAGACACTGCATCAGCACCGGCGCCAAGTTTGCCTCCTGTCATCAGGCACTGTCATCACCGGCTGCGGTGCTGCACGGGGCATGAAATTCGGAGTCGAGGATGCAGCAAGCCTGGCTCTTGGTGGTGCTTGGAAAATGTTTAGTAACAGAGCATGGACCAACACATTTCCAAGCTCTGCTACTGCC